>NW_005841969.1:1147290-1148672 GCF_000455745.1 Alligator sinensis
CAAGGGAGGAGGACGAACAGAGAAACTGAAGAAGTTATGAGGAGGAGGGAAAGCAGTGGAGGCAGGGAAGGGGCTGAGCTGAGGCTCCTGTATGGAATACTGGTCCACACTGGACTTAAGAAGGTAGGAGAGAAGGGGCCCTTATTCCATCCATGGACCTGGGCTCCACCTGGCCATTCACAGCACCACCAGGAACTGTGGCTGGGAGGACAGCCCGACCACCACTGCCTGTCCCTCAATCTGTGGCTGTGTAATCCTTAGGATCACAGATCAAACTGTATGCTGTCTGATTTATTTATTTATTTATTTTTACTTTTTTTTTTTTTTTTTTTTAATTTTTCCATGGAACAGTTGAAAACACTGTCTGAAGATGCTGGAAAGAAAGATCCTCCCATTCCTGAAGAAATGGGAGTTGATACAGGTATGTATGGGGGAGCAACGCTGACTAAGTTAGGTGATATGCTCAAGGTCATGCAGGAAGTCTATAGCTAAGGCAGGTGCGACACTAGGCCTCCTGAAATCACATTCATTGACCTACCCAGAGACCATCGCTGTGCCCTCCCTACCATCTCACATGCAGCACTGCAGAAAAGGATAGTTAGTTCCTGACCTTCAAGCATGAAATACTGCAGAGCTTGGCCACAGCAGAGGATCCAGTTAAGCTGGTTATCAGTGCCCCACCCTAACACATACCTTCATAGCACACATGGCTTATTCACTCTGCTTGTAGACTCCATTTTGGCTAAGTGCAATGGCTGAGTGTTTACAAGACCGGACTGGAAATCCAAGGTGTTTCCCTGTACAAAATCAAATCCTGTCCGCAATACAGGCTTGTTCCTTGAGGGAGGACATTGGATTAAATGACCTTTGGAGACTGTTGCTTTTTTCTTCTGTATTAAGTGACAGCTCTCTTTTCTTCACAGCAGCTGCTGTCAGTGTTCCAAAGAAATGGTCTTCCTTTTTTTTTTAGAGGATACTGAATTCTCTGTCCAGAGTGCATTCTCTTCTCTCAAGTTGCTTATCGTACCACAGAAACTTTCAGAAAGTCGCACCTGAGATTATACCTACGTGTTAAATTGTTTTAGGAAAAGCAGAAAAAATATAAATAGAGTTAGGAAAAAATGTGGTCTGGTAGAGGCTGATAATTGTACTTTGTGATTGTTTACAACTTCATTCTTATGTAGTTAAGCTCAACAAAGAGGGCAGATAGAAATTGCTGACAGGAGGCCTACTCCAGCATTTCCCAACCGGTGTGTCATGGCACACTGGTGTGCCATCAGGTATGTCCAGGTGTGCCATGGCATTTTGGGCTGGAGCCATGACCCTTGCCTGATGCTGCTGTGGACACAGACAGACAGGGAGCGTGGCTCCAGCCAGGCAAG
>NW_005841969.1:1148771-1152704 GCF_000455745.1 Alligator sinensis
CCCCCATCTCTGTGTCCAGTGTTTTTTAATTTAGGTAAGAGTGCCGTGGGGTGAAAAAGGTTGGTAAATACTGGCCTACTCCACAGGGAGGAGGGAGGCCCCTTTTAAGTTGCATTATTCAGGAGTTAATGTGCACTCCCAAGCAGTTGTCTGTGCTGTTGGAGAGAGAGGTCAGGAGGCAGCCCAACCAGCAAGCAGTGCCACAAAGGGCCAGAGAACTGCCTGAGATAACTTGGAGGTGCCACCTAGCAAGGCTGGGGAGTTAAAGCCAGCAGATAATGCCATTTGGGATGGCAAGAATCAAAGGGTAATCAGAAGCCACTGGAATCACAGGTCCTGACCTGACATTCTCAGTGCCAGTAGCGGGAACAATTTTCTGAGTCTTTAGCTAGAGCGACTGGGGTTTAACCAAGATCTCTAAGCAGAAGAGCAGCATGGCACAGCTGCCTGAGGGAAGCAAACACCTAGGACTGAGACCAGTCAGTCTTGGCCTGGCAGTAGGGAGAGGTTTAGGGAATGGTGGTGTCCCTGACCCCTGCTCTGCCTTGGGAGCTCAGGACCACCAAGGGAGCCTTCAGACTCCATCTTATGAGGGCCTGAATCATCTCTGGCCCATCTCTAATTTGTGCCACTTTTCCCTCAAGGGCTGGAATTACTTCAGTGCTGGGGGAGCAGGTACTGCCAAGGTCACTGCTGCCTACCTCCCAAAATTCAAAGCTTTGGGGGAGGAGCAGCCAAGTTGGGCTGGCTCCCAAATAATGAAGATTTCTTTGCTATGGGCTGCCTATACACGTGTTCATTGGTGTTCTAATTAGAACGTGTTGGAGCAGACACGAGTAATCGAGTCTGCTCCATGTTCTAATTCGAATGCTACAGCATCACCACAGCATCACATGTATTAAGCTGCTGTGCATTTTAAATGGCCACAGGGTGCTTTAATTAAACCTCATCAAATGAAGTTTAGATAAAGCATCCCATAGCCATTTTTAAACAGACAGGGGGCTTAATACATGTGATGGTGAGCCATTTTAATTAGAGTGGCTGCCCAGGAACTGCTTTAATTAAAATATTCTCCCCCTACCTTCTGAGCATATGTATAGGCAGCCATGATTTCTTTAAGCTCTTGCTTTTTGAACTCTCTTCCCCCCATAAGTGGGGACAGTTTCCAGGCTGCTGGCTGCCCTATAGGCAGAACAGGAAACTGATGCCCGCTCTCACCAGGAGCTTGCACTGCCTGCCTAAAGGCATAGCTTCTCCACAGTGATGTTCTAGTGTAAACCATAGGCTATGGGCTACTGAAGCCTATTCCAGTGGGTCCAGTTTCTGCTCTCTGCTGTTCCTCCTGCAATTCTAGTTTCAGGAGTGTTTCCCATCCTTCTCCAGGCCAGGAAGGGGCTCCACTTAACCCCGCCCCCCATACCCATTATCATGCCTCTTAGCAAGAATGGGCCTGCCTGACCTAGGGCTCACAGGATGGGAGAAGATGGAGGAGTGGTAGTAGCTGCACTGGCATTCTTCATCATCCATCCATGTGAGGCATGTTGGGTTATCAGAGCGAGGAGGGAGAGCTGCTGCCTCCTGAGGAGCCTAGGGTTACCATACATCTGGGTTTTCCCAGACATGTACTTTTTTTTGGGCCCCTTTCCTTGTGTTCGGGTGGGTTTTAAAATGTGAGCAAATGTCTGGGTTTTTGCTTTGCTTCTGCTTTTCCCAGGCAGAAGCAGCTTGGATGCTTGGGGCTGGCTGAATCATCTCTGGCCCATCTCTAATTTGTGCCACTTTTCCCTCAAGGGCTGGAATTACTTCAGTGCTGGGGGAGCAGGTACTGCCAAGGTCACTGCTGCCTACCTCCCAAAATTCAAAGCTTTGGGGGAGGAGCAGCCAAGTTGGGCTGGCTCCCAAATAATGAAGATTTCTTTGCTATGGGCTGCCTATACACGTGTTCATTGGTGTTCTAATTAGAACGTGTTGGAGCAGACACGAGTAATCGAGTCTGCTCCATGTTCTAATTCGAATGCTACAGCATCACCACAGCATCACATGTATTAAGCTGCTGTGCATTTTAAATGGCCACAGGGTGCTTTAATTAAACCTCATCAAATGAAGTTTAGATAAAGCATCCCATAGCCATTTTTAAACAGACAGGGGGCTTAATACATGTGATGGTGAGCCATTTTAATTAGAGTGGCTGCCCAGGAACTGCTTTAATTAAAATATTCTCCCCCTACCTTCTGAGCATATGTATAGGCAGCCATGATTTCTTTAAGCTCTTGCTTTTTGAACTCTCTTCCCCCCATAAGTGGGGACAGTTTCCAGGCTGCTGGCTGCCCTATAGGCAGAACAGGAAACTGATGCCCGCTCTCACCAGGAGCTTGCACTGCCTGCCTAAAGGCATAGCTTCTCCACAGTGATGTTCTAGTGTAAACCATAGGCTATGGGCTACTGAAGCCTATTCCAGTGGGTCCAGTTTCTGCTCTCTGCTGTTCCTCCTGCAATTCTAGTTTCAGGAGTGTTTCCCATCCTTCTCCAGGCCAGGAAGGGGCTCCACTTAACCCCGCCCCCCATACCCATTATCATGCCTCTTAGCAAGAATGGGCCTGCCTGACCTAGGGCTCACAGGATGGGAGAAGATGGAGGAGTGGTAGTAGCTGCACTGGCATTCTTCATCATCCATCCATGTGAGGCATGTTGGGTTATCAGAGCGAGGAGGGAGAGCTGCTGCCTCCTGAGGAGCCTAGGGTTACCATACATCTGGGTTTTCCCAGACATGTACTTTTTTTTGGGCCCCTTTCCTTGTGTTCGGGTGGGTTTTAAAATGTGAGCAAATGTCTGGGTTTTTGCTTTGCTTCTGCTTTTCCCAGGCAGAAGCAGCTTGGATGCTTGGGGCTGGGAGCAGTGGGCAAGGTGATTGGCTGTTGGGGGTCACATGCTCTGCACGTGGGCCTGGCAACAGTGTGTGTGTGTGTGTGTGTGTGATATGCAGGAGCTGCGTGGGCAGCAGGGCTGGAGGGACAGGGGTGTCTGGGTTGGTAGTGAAGGGCACTGGCAGTGCTGGGGGGTGGGCAGGGAGCTGTGGGTCGGGAATGAGGGGCAGAGGTAGGGCACAGGCATATCACTGCCCTCTCCTCACTCCAGTCATGTACCCCTCCCCCAGCTCTGTGCTGCCTCCCCTCACACAGGTGTCCTCTTTTTTGATCCTGGAAATATGGTAACCCTAGGAGTGTCACAGGAATGTCATAGGGCACATCCCTGACACAGATGTTGCTCTCCTTACGAATTTCAAGTCCTTATTTCAAAGTGAGGGCATTACAGCTATTCAAAGAACAGGGCACCAGAATACCTTTAATTGACAAAACAAGACATATTTTCCAAGCCTCATTCTTGGATTCAGTGAACCTGTCCAACAAAATTCAGCTTGAAAAAAATACTTGAATGGAATGGAAATTTTTAGGCTAAAATTTTAAAGTTATAAAGTATATAAAGTTATACAGTTATAAAGTATGTGAAAATGGTCTTATCTTGAGAAATGTAAGGCAAACAATATTTATTGCTACTAGCCCAGCCTATACTTTTAAAGAGTAGTCAAGCTGCTGGAAGATAGATAATGAAAGCTGGCTCCTTATTTATACCCTCGGATTTCATCATTTTCTCATCTCCCCATTTTCTCTGGGTGTTCCAAATATTAAGTAACAGTGTCCACGCTCTCTAGGAATAATAATATAAATGACCTAATCATAGTGCCCTCTTTTTGGTAAGAGTATAAAAAAGAATGTTACTGAATTTTGCCACCACCTTGGAAAGGGAATTTTTCCCCCTTTAATTGTGGACTGCACGCTAAAAGGCTTTGTGTGAGAATCAGACTTGGAATAGTGTAAGCATATAATATTTCTTTTTAGTTTAAGGAAATCGTGTCAATTATCTAGTCAATCCATT
>NW_005841969.1:1152746-1155702 GCF_000455745.1 Alligator sinensis
ATTCCTGCTTTGGGCCTCTGAAGAAAGCCTGTCCCCCTCTCTACTTTGAAAGCAGGTTTCTGATTCAATAAAATAATACAAATATCAAAATGACAGAAAATGGGAACAGGGAAAAATATCCTGTCAGGGCTGTATTATGATGGGATCGTACAGAATGCTGAGAATGATAAAATAATCTTTAGCAATACCACTGTCACTTATCAGTCTAGTCACTTTTCATAAATGCTTTCAACTACTACATAGGTAATGACCAAAAGAGCAGTCAGAAGAGACTTTCATGATCAAACCTTTTCTTGGTACTACTTCTGAAAGTCAAACTTCTGCTTCTGTTAAAGCAATGTCTAAGAAATAACATTAGCTTCGTTTTCCCCCACCAAATATTGCTTTTTACCTTGATCTAGCTAACATTTTGTTAAATTAGACAGTCACTTTCTTGTCCTTGAGAAATGTAGGTACTGAACACATTAGGCTGTAATGAATTTCTGCACAGTCTGATCCAGCCATTTCTTTTCTTTTCAGTGTAGTGCTCCATCTTTTTTTTTACCTTCTCCTTTGGCCTGCCTCTCATGCCTTCTTTCCTACCTTTTTTTAGTCTGCCCAGCCCACCTTACCCCCTGTTTTCCTTCTTTTGCCTATGAAAATATCCATTAGATAAATGGACATTTTTAGACAATTGAAAAGCTATTGTCAAGGATGACTTGTTAATTTCAGAGGACAAGGGAGAATTTGAAATGGAAAGAATCTAACATCAGGACAATAAGAGAAGACTGAAGATAACAGAAGGCATCTGAAGAGATTGGTTTAACATGGTATTGTCTCATTTTGAAGCCTGTAGATTTATTCACATACCTTTCTCTATTGCTAACGGGAATTATGCATGGAAATCTCCACGCTGTATCATTTCTTTTGTAATGTCTTATCGTCAGTTCATTCAGGACTCCTCCCATAGCTATTGCAAGCAGGTAGCACCTGCTGGTTAGTTTGAGACAGGGCTGCTAGTGCTGGGTTTGCTATTGCACAACAGCACTTTACGGTCTGTTTGCTACAAATAAATGCCATCTGTCTGCATCAGCTAGAACCAAGCCCAGAGCTATAGCTGTTTCTTTAGTATTTATCAAGCAGCTCACCTTTGTTCTTCTCAGCAAGAACATTTCCCCCCAGGGTTGCCTGTACTCTCTGCTGTTCACTTCTTAGTCATTCAGACTGACCCTAGAATAAATAATTTGCATGTACAAGCTTGTATGCATTTTATTTTAAAGCATGTTTGTAAGAGAGTTAAAATAAGCCTATAAATATTACATTTCAAAATTATTTTTAAGTCTAGTGTACACAGTGCGTTATTTCATTAGATAAAAGGTTTTGTTTGTTTCTCTCGTTCGTTTGCTAAGTTCCACTCTGTGTCTTCGGGGATGTGCATTGGTGCCCCCAGCAGGCTCTGAGAGAAACAAAGCCACTGGTTTTGAAAACAACCTAGAACTGCAGAAAGAAATAACTTATGACATTGCACTCCAATGACAAGGGAGTTGCACTGAATTTGTATGAAATCACATGGTAAATTTGGTGTTATATGATGGAAATATGGCTAGTGAAATGCCTACTCTTTACCTGTACTGTAATAAGGTTATATTACAATATGTAAGTGTAAATTTTTGTTTTCAGTAGAGTAACTCAGTTCTGTGACTTATAATGAATTACAGCCCTGCTGTTCTAAAAATATTGAAAAAAACAATACATTAAAACATGTCTATAAAATACTTACCTGATTTAAGATAGTCTGTCAGATGTTGAATGCTTTTAATACTTGTTGAGACAACATCTGAGATTCTTCAGTTTTTTAGTTGGTCTCTATTTGCAGAGGTGACCTGAGCAGGATGTGGGGCCCAGGGCAAATCAGCCCATACAGGGCCCTGCCCCCACTCTGATCCCACGGGCCCCAGACCCAAAGAAGCTGCCATCACCACCAGCGAGTGGGCAGCGAGCAGCTGGACACGGAGCTGCTACTCTGCCAGGCTCTGAGCTGCTGCTGCTCCATGGGGCCCCCCAAAGTGCGGGGCCCGAGGTGGTCATCCTGATTTGCTCCCCCTATGGACAGCCCTGCCTATTTGAGAAGATATTGTATTAAGATCACTGTGTAGGTTTTATCCTAATAGATATTGAACTTCAGAATCGGATGCAGCAGAAGTTAAAGATATTGTATTTACTCAAATACAAAATGAGGTTTTTTCCCCAAAACAGCATGAGGGGAAAAAACTCCTAATTTTATATTCTCATACAAGGAAATCTCATAAAATACACCGATTATCATTAAACTACTGTCAAGAGCAGCATGTACGGAAACCATCTCTGAAGTTGATTTAAATGCAGCCAACACTGAGCATGACCATAAAACATATGGCCTGTATGGGACAAAACTGCTAATGGGGACTTTTAAATAAAATTTGTAAAAACAAACAAACAGAAAAACCCTTCCTTAAATGCCCAAGAAACACACATCATTCTACACTTACAAAGCTTCACACATTAATCATCCTTGTTTTACCAAAATTTCATATTGCAAAAGCTACACATGCAAAAATATATAACTACTAGGGCTGTGCGAAGCTTCGGGTGATGATTTGATTTGGAGGAGATTCAGCCCAATTCAGTGGCTGAATCTCTGAATGTGAATCAAATCAGGGGATGAGTTAAAAGGTCTGAATCGATTCAAAGCTCTCCAAATCTTCGGAAAAGATTCAGAGAGCTTTGATTATTCGGGCAGTCTCCAGTGCCTGCAGCTGGGAGATGCAGCCAACTCTGATCCGGTAAGTACTGGGGGCAGGGGAGGGGACCATAGGGTGACCCCTGTCAGCCCCCCTGACCCTCCCCCTGCTCTCCCAACCCCTCTCTGCTCCTTCAGCCCCCCCTCCCCCCCGCCATGGCTGCCCCGCCTGCCGGGGCTCTGGCTCTTTAAGAAAAA
>NW_005841969.1:1156120-1167812 GCF_000455745.1 Alligator sinensis
CAATTCAGAGATTCAGCTGAATTGATTCGGGATAGTGATTCGAATCACCAAATCGAATCACTGTCCCCTGAATTGGGTAAATCTGAATCTGAAGCAAATACTAGCTGCTTCGTGCAGGCCTAATAACTACTTATATTGAACGCTCAAACAACATACATCAACTTCCCACCAAAGAACCCCTTATAGAGCTCTTTCTTCATATAGAAACCCATGAAAAACTATTACCTCAGAAACCACCTGAAAATCTCTGCCCCTCCTGCCAGGCCTCTCTGTTGGTTTAGTGAAACAAGAGTGTCCAGTCTTTTTTCTTCCATTTCTTCTCTGCTGCTGCTTCTCCGATCTCTTCCTTGTCCTGATTTCTATAGTATTTCAGTTCATGAAGCCCCAGATTAAAGCACTCTCTTTCAGTGAAAGCCAACCCCTTTAAAAAACAGAGGTTTCTTACTTTTCATAAACTAGATTTTAAGCATCATAATAAAGTCCTTAAAAACATTTCCTCTGCTCCCTTTGGCATGAGTCCACATAGTACAATCTCCTGTGCTAACAACAGGTTTACTCAGAAAGCGATAGACCCTTTCCCACACTTCTTTTGCATATATACACTCCCAAAACATGTCCCACTGTTTCTTCTTCCCCACACTTCTCCCTTGATGAGCTTAAGTCCCATCTGTGTTGTACTTCTCTCATCAGCAAGACACTTCTTACAACCATCCATGCTAGCTCAGCATGTTCCCGTTTTAGCTGTTTACTTGCCAGCACTCTTTATACCTTTACTTGTCCTCCTGTGAAGTTTTCCACCAACACAATCCTGTCTCTCTCCCTTACCACTGTCATCAGTTTCTTATGATTCTTCAAGACCTCCAGCCCTACCCTTCCCTACCTTATAGCTCTGCAAGAAACCTTCCATCTTGATGTAATGAATTGGCAGTTGCCATGCCCATTGACTCTTCAAAGAGGTCTGATATACTCCCCACTTCCTCAAAATTGCAGCTGCATGAAATTGAGTGATATGTGTTGCTTTCCCCACTCCCTCTTTGCCTTCCATACTGCGTTTACATATTTTGCATAGATGAACAATCCCAAGTCTGGTAGCCCCCATCCCCGCCAGCTCTCTGACTTTGTACAGTTCAGGTCTGTCCAACCTGTCTCTTTAGGCTTTTAGAGAAGAACACACATTTCCCCCTGTACTTTTGCTAACTGCTGCTGTGTTGGTAGGAATACAATTCTTCTATATTAAATAATCAGCTGTAGCACAGCCTTAACCACCGTCACTTTTCTGGCAAAGGACAGTGTCCTTCTGGGCCATAACCAAAGTATAAGCCATATCCTTGCCATCATCTTTTCCCATGCTGTACTACCTTTTTCCCACAGTGTCCATTGGGATCCCTAGCATTCTGATTTCACTATCTCTTATTTGAAGGCCTAACTTCTTCAAGTCCCTCCAGTTCCACAGTCCCATTATGGTTCTTTTAGCTTTATTTAGTTTAGCCTCCATTGCTTCTCCATACTGTGAGGTATGCTTTAGCATCCTTTCCATCAAAATTATATGTATAACTACTACATTTATATAATCCATATATAGTACTCGTTTTACCTCTCCTCCTTCTGGTATCTTTACTCTGCTTTTAAACTTATCTTTTATTCTTTGTGCTAATGGTTCCATGCTGCACACAAATCGTAGTGCTGACAGGGGGGTACCCTTGCCTCACTCCTGTATGGATTTTAAAGGCCCCGCTTAGGTGCATATTAATTTGGACTTGACGCTCCACTTCTCTATAAAATAGCTTTAACCAACATATACATTTTTCTGGGATATGTATTTTCCCATTTTTGCTAACACTTTGAATATGTAATCATGATCCAGTCTGTCATATGCTTTTTCTAAATTTAAGTTTGTTTTCCTCTCTTGGATGTGTTTGTAAGTTTGTCTTCCTGTGTTTGTTTTCTTCTCTTGGATATGGGAGAGTGTATCTTGGATGACTATGAGTCTATATTAAGGAGTATAACTGGTCTCCAGTTTTTCAGGAGTTCTTTCTCCCTTTTCTTGAAGAATAAGATCACAATGCTTGTAAAATCATCCCCTGCTTCCCCTGTTTCCACTATTTCCTTGAAAATTCGTTCCACCACATCCCTCTCTACCCATGCCCAAAAATTCTCATAAAATTTCCTAGGAGCAGTCTGTCTGCTCCTGGTGATTTCCGTGTTTTAAAGGTTTTTAAACACTCCTCAACTTCCTTTAAGTTTGTCTTTTCTTCTGTCTTCTTTGCTTCCTTTTCCTTTACTTTCTCTTTAATCTCTTCCAACAAATCCTTCATCTTCTTCCTATGTCCTTCTTCTGATACAACTCTTCATAAAATCTTCTTGTTGCCTCCAATACCTCCTGCTGTTTTTAAATCTACGTACCACCGTATTCCCGCACTGCTTCTAATTCTCCTTTCACTGTCTTGACTCCATCTGAAAAGTAACAGGACCACACTTTGTTCACTCAGAAACCCTCTGTCACCCCCTCTCTCAGCCTGGCATGTATGATTAGTGTGGCCCACCCTCCATGAAGTGGAGCCAAACCAGGTTGCCCTGCACCTTATCAGCATATACATTTTTGAAAGGTCCCAGGACTTGTGACAAGAACACCCAGTTGCAGTCATGAGTGGGGGCTAATTTAGCACATGGATCCGTTGTGGGAGCTATCTGGAGTACACATAAATACTGAGCAGTGCCCAGCTGTGGGGTCACCATGCCTTGAAACACTGTTGACTCTGGTGGCGGCCCAGCCCAATGAACTATATGATAATTATGAGCCTTTTGACTTAGAACAAATATTATGCATACTTTGCTAAGTTGCAGCTTCATGTATGTAATGTACATCAATTCTGGATGAACTAAGTCTATGGGTCCAATATACAAATTACTACAGGCATATTTATTACATGGTCAGTATTTTCAAATTTGCACCTCACTTCCATGTGCTTAGAGAGCAGGGTTTGACAATAAGGAGAGGAGGAAGGGACTGCAGAGGGAAAAAATTGGGGGGGGAGAAAGAGGGCTACCTGACCCCTAGATTTTTTCCCCCTACTATAGCAATGGGAGGGGGACAAATTCAAGGCCAGCTTCCAGTAATTAGATTCTATACCTAGAAAATTATAACAAATTTTTAAAATTTTGCATATATAGAATCAAATTGGGGTGGGGGGCAGGGTGCATGTGTCTTATATTCAGGGTCATCTTCTCTTTGAGTAAATATGGTAATTAGCATGTCACAGCACTGGCTCTAGTCACAGATTTTCATAACGGATCTTAAAATATTATTTGCTAAAAGTTATTAAAACTTTTTCTATTTTTAAAAGTAGTGCAGGACATAACGTCTAATGCTAGTCAATTATGTAGGACTTTTCAAAGTGCCTTAAAGCATTAATTATTACAGTTTTTGTGTGAGGAATTCTTTAATAAGGTTATATTGCAACATATAGGTGATTAGCTTAGACACTAGACTTGGGATGGGATGCACAGTTCTACTCGCTCCCAGGCTCTTAAGCATAATAAAAATCTTTTCTCCACCATCTAATTATAGTTAATGGCTATAGTTCCTACTGCAGCCAGGTTAGGGCCAGATCCTACAATTGGCTCTGCATTGGTCTACCCATCTAATTGTAGTATCGGGCACTGTGGTTTTATTGTGTGGTTTGTACTAGCAGCATAATTAAGGCAGGGTGACTGAGTCAGTAGCCACTTAGGTGCCAGTGGAAAAATAAGATCTGTTGCCACAGCTGAGTGTCCATTCTTGTGGCACTGGCAGCTGGAAGTTTCTGCTACCCCTACCTTACTGCTGCCCTGGGTGCCCTGCTGTTCTGTTACACTGCTGGTCTGCACAGTGAGGATGGATTTATGTAGAGCTCTGAAAGGCACAGAAAAAAAAATGGTTAGATCTATACTGTCCTGGGGAATGATCAATGGATGCACCCCAACACACGAAATTTTATCTATCCAGTAAATTATATATATTGCTGCCAAAGCTAAGGACTTTTGTCCAGGTGAAAGCTGCAGTAACAGCAGTGCAGTCTGGCCTATCAATCTATTATGCTAAGACTGGTTTACAGACATTTGGTTCACAGATGTATGAATCTATTATCCTGCTTCAGGTGAAGTATGTGGAATAAAATGTGCTAACACTTCCAAATCTCCTTGCTTATTTCCCAGGCTATGTGAATTTGTGTACAGACACCTGAGGTAACTAGCCGATTGCCCTACTTTCTCAGGAAGAATGAGAAGGCCTCCCATATTGTCCCCTCCTGCTTGGATTTCATCCAGGTCACCTGCTTCCCACTTACCTCAGGGCTTTGGCTTCCATTCCCTGGTGAACCTAGTTTAAAGCCCTCCTCACTAGGTGAGCAAGCCTGCCTACGAAGATGCTCTTCCCTCTCTTTGTCAGGTGGATCCCATCTCTTCCTAGCAATTCTTCTTCTTGGAACAGCATTCCATGGTTGAGGAAGCCAAAGCCTGCTGGTGATACCATCTGCAGAGCCATGCATTGATCTGCAAGTTATGTCTGCTTCTGCCTGTCCCTTTCCTTTGACCAGGAGGATCGAGAACATCACCTGAGCCCCCATCCCCTTCACCATTACACTCAGAGCCCTGTAGTCACTGTTGATCTGGTCAGGGACCCCTGGCAGTATTATTGATGCCCACATGGATCTGGAGGAGTCAGAGATCCAGATGAGTCTTGGTAATCCTCCTGTGATATATTGGATCCAGGCAAGCAGCAGACCTCCTGAGACAACAGGTCAGGCCAGTAGATGGACATCTCCATCCCCCATGGAAGGAAGTCTCCAAACATCACCCATTGCTTTCTCTTGGCAGTAGTGGTCTGGATCCTCCCAACCTTTGGGATGCCTGGCCTGGCTTCTTTCACCAGTGGAATGTGCTCCTTCTCCTCTGTTGCTAGCACTCCATATTTATTCTCCAGGCAGGTGGAGATGAAGAAATTTGCTTGCTGCCGGAGGTCACAGCCAGGGGATTGGACCAAGGTGGTCAAGGGCCCCAAGGCCCACTGCACCAAGGTCCCCTCCCCTCTGGGGCTTTGCAACAGGTACAAACCTCTTGCAGCCACAGTAGAGCCTGCAGAGATGCCAGCTCCTGCAGGCAAGGGTGGATCACCCACCCCTACTCTCCCTAAGACAAAACGCAGAGTGGTCGTCATGGGAGACTCCCTCCTGAGGGGGTCTGAGGGGGCAATCTGCCGCCCTAACCCCCTAGCCCAGGAGGTCTGTTACTTCCTGGGGGCTCACATCTGAGACATAGCAGAGAGGATCCCAAAGATTATCCAACCTTCTGACCACTGCCCTATGCTCCTCATCCATGTGGGCATGAATGACACAGCTCGGAGCTATCCCAGCTGGGTAATGAGAGACTACAGGGCTCTGGGAGTGGGGCTTAGGGGGGTGGGGGTGCAGGTGGTCTTTCCTCCTGGTTGTGGGTCATGGGCTGAGGAGGGAGACAGGTTGAGGTAGTCAACCAAAGACTGCGACACTGGTGTCATCATGAAGGCTTTGGCTTCCATGATCACAGTCCACTCTTTGATGAGAGAGGCAGTGGTCTGCTGGGGAGAGATGGCCTCCACCTCTCTCCACTGGGGAGAAGGCTCTTCTTAGCCAGACTGGCTGGCCTGCTCAACTGGGCTTTAAACTAAGCCCACCGGGGGATGGGGGGATTACCTCCACTGCAAGCCCACTGGGCAACCTTTGTAAATCCAGCAGGCTGAGGCACTCAAGGGAACCCATCTCTACCCTAACCCTGGAACGATCTGTAGGGAAGATAAGGGCACTCAATGGGACACTTGCCTACCTGTACACCAATGCCAGGAGCTTGGGGAATAAACAGGAGGAACTGGTTCTCCTGCTAAACAAGAATGACTACGACTTCATAGGGATAACGGAGACCTGGTGGGATTCCACCTATGACTGGGCCACAGGTATAGATGGCTATACCTTGTACAGGTGTGATCATACAACTAAAAGGGGTGGGGGTGTAGCTCTCTATGTCAAAGACAGCTATACATCCCTGCAAATTGACATTGGCACCCAGGAAGGATGACTGAAGTCTCTCTGGTTTAAAATACATGGGAAACATGGCACAGGGGACATCATGGTAGGAGTCTACTACAGACCTCCTAACCAGAAACAAGAGCTGGACCAGGAATTTGCCAGTGAACTGGCTGAGGCTGCATGTTTTTGGTGTATGGTTGTCATGGGAGACCTTAACTATCTGGACATCTCATGGGAAGAGCACTCGGCCAAATCCGAGCAGTCGCAAAGCTTCCTCACACGCGTGGATGAGCTCTTCCTGACCCAAGAAGTCTATGGGCCAATGAGAGGTAAAGTGTCACTGGACCTGGTACTGGCCAAAGGGGATGACCTAGTCAGTGACCTAAGAATTGATGGAAAGCTGGGTGATAGTGACCATGAGCTAATCACCTTTACTATCCATCACAAAGCTGGCAAGTCAGTCAGCAATACGGAAGTCCTTGACTTCAGGAAAGCTGACTTTGACCAGCTCAGGAGGCTCACTGTCAAGGCCCTAAGGGACCACGACTCGACAGGAAGAGGAGTCCAAGAGGAGTGGTTTTTCCTCAATGGAGTGATCCTGACAGCACAAGGGATGGCTATCCCATCTCAGAGGAAGGGTAGCAAAAGGGCGCAGCAACTCCCTTGGCTCAGCAGGGAACTTGAGGACCACCTACACCTCAAAAAAAGACTTATAAAGGATGGAAGGCTGGAGTTACCACCAAGGAGGAGGACTCAGCACTGGTCTGTACCTGCAGGGAGCGGATCAGGAAAGCCAAGGCTGCAACTGAGCTCCATCTAGCTTCACATATCAAGGATAACAAAAAGTCCTTTTTCAGATATGTAGGGAGTCATAAAAGAAGCAAGGGTAACATTGGACCCCTGATGAACCAAACGGGACAGCTGATAACTGACACCCAGGAAAAATCCAATCTGCTTAATGGGTACTTCGCGTTGGTCTTTCATCAGTCCAATGGAACCGCCCTGCCTAGTAAGACACAGGACAGCCAGGGTGAGGTCATATTTATACCCAACATCAGTGTTGATCTAGTAAAGGATCACCTTGAGAGGCTGGACACCTTCAAGTCAGCTGGTCCTGACAGATTACACCCTAGATTACTCAAGGAGCTGGCAGGTGTCATAGCCCAACCATTGGCAAAAATATTCGAAAACTCGTGGTGCTCAGGTGAAGTACCTGAAGACTGAAAGAAGGTCAATGAACCCATCTTCAAGAAAGGGCAGAAAGTAGATCACAGGAATTACAGGCCAATCAGTTTGACCTCAATCCCCAGTAAGAATCTGGAGAAAATTATCAAGGAGACCCTTCTGCATAAACTGGCTGAGGGCAACATCCTGAGGGATAGCCAGCATGGGTTTGTCATGGCTAGTCTTGCCTGACCAAGCTCATCTCCTTCTATGACCAGGTGACATATTACCTAGACAAGGGAGAAGATATTGATGTCATATATTGGACTTTAAAAAAGCTTTTGTTCTGCTGTCCCATGACCTCCTCATGGAAAAATTGGCCAACTGTGGCCTCGGCTACACCACAGTCCGATGGCTGGGAAATTGGCTCCGAGGTCAGACCCAGAGAGTAGTGGTCAATGGTAGCGAATCATTATGGTGCTCCATGACCAGTGGCATCCCCCAAGGCTCTGACCTCAGACTGGTTCTGTTTAACATCTTTATCAATGAGGTGCACATTGGTGTCAGAGCACACTGGCTAAGTTCACTGATGACACTAAACTTTGGGGCATAGTGTCCACACCTGAGGACAGGCTAGTGATCCAGGCTGACTTGGATAAACTTAGTAAGTGGGCAGATACACACCTGATGACATTCAACATAGATAAATGCAAGGTACTCCACCTCGGGGGAAAAAAAACCCATGGCATGCTTATAGGCTCAGGAGTGCTACGCTTGCTAGCACCACTACTGAAAGAGACTTGGGGGGTCATGATTGACCACAAGATGAACATGAGCCACCAATGCGATGTCACAGCTGGTAAAGCAAACAATACTCTGGCTTGCATCCATAGATGCTTCTCAAGTAAATTTCAAGATGCCATCCTCCTGCTGTACTCAGCCTCGGTGAGGCCGCAGCTGGAGTACTGCATCCAATTCTGGGCTCTGCAATTCAAGAAGGACGTCGAGAAGCTTGAGAGAATCCAGAGGAGAGCCACGTGCATGATCAGAGGGCAAGAGAATAGGCCTTATGAAGAGAGGCTGAGAACCATAGGACTCTTCAGCCTGGAAAAGTGCAGGCTCAGGGGGGCCTGGTGGCTGCTTATAAGTACATAAGGGGTGTACATCAGGATCTGGGAGAATGTCTGTTCACCAGAGCGCCCCAAGGAAAAACAAAGACCAATGGTCATAAACTACTCCAAGACCATTTTAGGCTGGACATAAGGAAAAATTTCTTTACTGTCCGGGCCCCCAAGACCTGGAATTGACTCCCTCCAGAAGTGGTGCAGGCACCTACTCTGGACTCATTCAAGAAATGTTTGGATGCTTATCTTGCTGGTATCCTTTGATCCTAGCTGACTTCCTGCCCCTGGGACAGGGGACTGGACCTGATGATCTTTGAGGTCCTTTCCATCCCTAATGTCTATGAAATCTATGAAATCTATGAAACACTTATTTGGAAGTGCCTTCTAAAAATAATATTGTTAATACATTTCCACAGTAATGCTCTTTTATGTCAATTTAGTGTGATAATGGACAACCTATACGTGTATGTAACAATTTTTTATGAGCTCTAGCAACTGTCAAACTCATCTTTTGGAATCAAAATTTTTATGTCTGGTGTATAGTTAAAGGTTTTTTTTTCTGGAACATTGCAGGAAAAGGGCGTTTTAATTGCCCTAATTTAAATGAACTAATTGCAAATGAATCCTCTGCAAACTGCAGCAGCTTAAAAGGCCATTTGATCTTTCATGAACTCAAGTTGGTAAATTTCCATTTCCCACCAGCAATCTGCTTTAGAAGCAACTGCTATCCCAATTTTTGGCTGTAGCACCAAATTTTATAATTCTGATTATCGTAACTCCCATTGCTCTTCCTTTTTGGAGAGACACAAAATACAAAATAATATTAAGAATTTTCACCAGTGCTGAAAAGGAAGAATCTGCTTTTGAAATAACACATCAACATCAGCAGCCATTTTAATAAAGTACAATCCTTCCAATTTTTTTGAAAGCTACCTTGTAAAAACTCTAGTAGAAAATGCATGTTGGTGCAAAGAAAGGTGAGCACTAAACATAGTCTCTTTCAGTAAATAGTAGGAAGCCTGAAGTATCCTTGTATATCTCTTATACAAGTATGTTTGTATATCACTGCAAACATGCAGTGTAGAAGTGGTGAGAAATTAGCAGAATGGTCATAATGGGAATTCATGGGGAGATATGGCCTACTCATGGATTTCATAATTAGCTATGTGTTAATTTCCAGCATACTCTTGTCGATAGGCAGAGGAAACCTGCAGCTGCTTGCATGAATGTGAGCCCAGGGCTGCTAAATATCATATATTTCATAGGCATGGTATGGACAGAATTTTTAAGTGTCAAATTTTGCAGGACATTTTTTCATTTTATCTTATTATGACTCCTCATCCAGATATCCTGTAGACTAGGGGAAGATACTTTGAGGCAGAAGTCAGGAGTTCTGGTCTCACTTCTGCTGATTGCTACTATTTGTGTGCTATTATGAATACTTGAAAAAGACAGCAATGAAAGTTAAGACATGCAACAACCTCCTTAATAAACTGGCCGGGTCATTGTGGGTTGCAAGAACCTCAACCCTAAAGATGTCAGTTCTTGCCATCTTGCACTCTTCAGCAGAGTACTGCGCATCAGTCTGGAATTGGTATTTACACACCAAACTCATTGATGTGCAGCTACATTTGAAGATGCGCATTATCTCGGGAACTCTTGGACTGACCCCTCTACCTCCCAGTCCTGAGCAATGTTGTTCCCCTTCATATCTGACGGGATGTTTCAACTAGCAAGCTACTGGAGAAGACTTATGCCTGTCACTGTACAATGATCTCTTAAATCCACCTGCTGCACATCTACCATCATGATACCCACTGTGGTCCAAACTGCTGCACCAGGACCTCACGGCAGAGACCCTTTGGTGTGAGGAACAGAGATTGACAGCTCCACCAAACAAATTCCGTATCACAGATCCTACAGTCTGCCCACCTGGCTTCAACCTGCCATGCTGTCAGTGGGCCTCACTGAATAGGTTCTGGACAGGACAAGGTCTGTGTGCAGCCATCCTCCATCGCTGGGGTCTTTGTGACAACCCAGACTGTAGCTGTAGCAAAACACACACCATGTCACATATTGTCAATGAATGTCTGCTGACTAAGTTTTAGGAACTGCACATGGCCATTGAGGCAATTATGCACACACTGGCTCGGCAATTACACACACGCTGACAGACTGTGCAGTTTTATAAATTACTACAATATGCTGAACAAGGATTAAGTGCAATGTCTTCAATTTGCAGCAGGGGAAATTTAGGTTGGAGATTAGGAGGAACTTTCTGACTCTGAGGGGTGGTCAAGCATCGGAACAGGCTACCTGTTCCAAGTTGTAGAATCTCCATCCCTGGAAATTTTCTCTACATCACTCCTAGCAGTTGTGAACAAAATCTAGGTCTTTATTACAGCAAATCCAAGTCTTAAGCAGTTACATCGTCTTTTTGAATCAAACACTGTATCTTTGTTTTGTCCTGTTTCTAATCAGTGTTGTAAAGTTAGACCACATTCCCTTTGTACAACCTCATGCCTGGAATTCTTCTGCTTTCTAACAAATAGTTGTATAATCCACTGCAAACTGAATTTAAGTGCCACTATAGTGGCTGCTCCAGAACAAGTACATCTTCACTGAAGAGTTATCCCAGGTCTAAATATGGTAACTTATCCAGCATTCATACTTAAGTCCTACTTTTTCCTGCATCCACAGGGTGATCGCATGTATCCAGCTGAGACATTAGGATAGGTAGGGACATATCTCATGTTTTTTGGGGTGTTTTTTTCATTAACCCAGTGGCTCAGGAAAGTAACTTACTTCCAGGTTGGCATTTTCTCTACTACTGTCCATAGCTGGTGGTAAGACATGGTAGTAAAGTTCATGGATCTGACTCAGAATCATGACTTATTCCAACTTTTGTATTAGTGCAACTATTATTTCAGAAACAGTGACTTGCTGAGGCTGCATATACCCATGGAAGAAGGGAGATCACTGATGCAAGTTGTAATAACTGTGGATCCCTCCTGTGCTGACTGGTGTTTCTGGAGCAAGACCACAAGCGTGAAGTGGTGGGACTACATCACTAGTCAGATTTAAGATTACCAGCAATAGCTCCATAACATTTGCTGAAGAAGTTTACTTTCCAGGAGCCCTGGTGAGGAGCTTACTCTGGCTCTTGAATGCCAAAAAACACAAAGTTATTTCAACCCTTTAGATCATGGTGCCTAATCAGTTAATTGTTAGCAAGCCATTTGGGGGGCTGCAATGTACTCATTACTGTGAAGAGTTGAAGACCACTGTGTCATAGATTCATCGATTCTAGGGTCGGAAGGGACCTCAATAGATCATCGAGTCCGACCCCCTGCATAGGCAGGAAAG
>NW_005841969.1:1168828-1172410 GCF_000455745.1 Alligator sinensis
AGATGGTTGTGGAGTCCTCCAACTTGGGCGGAAACTGCTCTAACCTTTTATACGGCTAGCAAACCAATCGCTAGCCGCCAGGTAGGAATAATTTAGAGTTGACCAATAGTGGGACACAAATTTGCATACGTGTGGCGGGAACTCTTTTGCACTGGGGTTTTCTCTCTGCAGCTGAGAAATCCACTGTGCAAAGAAAGCTCCATGTGGTGGGAAAATTCCAATGTGCCGAGGCACTAAAAATCATTGGGTTATGACAGTGTCATCCACAAACTTGGACAGAGTACACTTCTCTCCTCCATCCAAGTCGCTGATGAAGACATTGAAGAGTATCGGTCCAAGGACCGAGCCCTGCGGGACCCCACTGCCCACACCCTTCCAGGTCGATACCGACCCATCCACTACGACTCTCTGGGTGTGACCCTCTAGCCAATTCGCCACCCACCGGACTGTGTAGTCATCCAAGTCACAGCCTCTTAACTTGTTCACCAGTATGGGGTGGGATACCGTATCGAAGGCCTTCCTGAAGTCTAAGTATATGATGTCAACCCCTACTCCTGCGTCCAGGTGTTTTGTAACCTGGTCATAAAAAGAGACTAGATTAGTCAGGCATGATCTACCTGCTATGAACCCATGCTGGTTTCCCCTCAGCATAATTTTTCCTGCCGGGCTCTCGCAAATGTGAGCCTTGATAATTTTTTCAAAGACTTTGCAAAGGATGGATGTGAGACTGACTGGCCTATAGTTGCCTGGGTCCTCCTTCCTCCCCTTCTTGAAAATGGGGACCACATTGGCCCTTTTCCAGTCCTCCGGGACCTGGCCCGTGTGCCACGAGTGTTCAAATATTCCCGCCAGTGTCCCTCATCAGTAATCTGGATATAAATGAGGTGACCATTCCCACGTATTTTAGTGAACATAGTCTATTCACTGTGCTGGTTCAGGAAGTCTTACTCAAATGTGAGAGGACGTGGTAAAAGAAAAGTCCTTGGACAGGTAATTGGACAGTGAGCAGTTGCATGGTTATGGTGAAATATGCAGTTGGCTGACAGGAAGGCAAGATGGTGCTGTTGAAAAAAACTATTTGGGTGCCTATATATATATAAAATGAGCAGAGAGAAGTAGTCAGCCATATTAATCTAAAGTCAGGCAGAAGGCAGGGTAGTTTTGCACCATATAGAATTAATCAGAAATAAACGCTATATATAAAATGTGTATGTGTTTATTTCCCCTTTTCCTCACAGGACACCCCAATCATACAATGCCAGGGGAAAGGGAAACCTTTTGCTAGTGATGGGCGGATGTGTATGTTAGTTTATAGGCCTGGTACAGGCAACCAGAAAGTTCATTTCTGATAACTGGAGTTGTGTCCAGGACAGTGAGGGCAATAAGAGCTAAATAATTCCTTTGGAGGAAGAATTACAATAATGTGGAATAATGTAAATAAGGTAGAATAATGTGAGCACAAAACAAGTGTGGTGTATCAATTTACCTGTAGAATGCATATTATAGATTACTAACCTTATATTTTATTCACTTATATTTATTTTGAACTTCCTGACTCTCTTCTGTTTTTCAAACAGTCACACTGAGAGACTGAAACACAAAATAAGTTAAAAAAATCACAGTCTTCTTTATACTAAAGAGAAGGTATAACCAAACCAAAATATAAAATTAAGAAGAATAATATTCCATGTAATGGAATTGTGAATTATAAGCATGCTTTGCTCTAGCCATGTTTGGTGGGAACTAGACACATTTTTTATTCATAGAGTGCATTGACTGGTTCATTCCCCACCCAGAATTGTCTATGGGTTATCACCCAGAGGAGAATATTGGAGCAGATGAGGGCAGGGGCTGGGGACTGTGCTGTCATGTTCTGCTGCTAAGCTGCAACCATTGGCACTGCTTCTTCATGGCATGGTCATGGTTCTTCAGCATCCTCTCAGCTTCAGCTTGGTTCTGTCTGTCCCATCATGGAATTTGTATTCCAGCCTGTCAGCAATGTCCTATGGTGTCTCCTGCAGCAAATTGCTCCTGACCTTTCTTTACCCTGGGGTGGTGGGGGGGGGGGGGGGGGGCCGCATGTCTCAACACTCTCACTAAAAGTCAGTGCCATCATGGCTAGGCACCTTTCCCTCACCTAGATAGCCCTGAAATGCAATGCCAGAGCATATTATTTTCCTGGTAAGAGGGCAAAAAGGGAAGTTGCTTCTCTTTAACTTTGGGACAGAGCAAGGGAAACATTGCAACTTTTATCTCATTGGCATTCAGTGTTCCCCATTTCTCTGCTCATCAGCTGCTTATCAATGAGTTATCATCAATCCAATTTATTTTGACAAGAGTAGGAAGTGCTTTAATTTATTTTTAATTGGCATTTGTGGGATTGCATTCATCTGGGAGAAAGAGCAGAACTGTTACTAATTATGCTCTTTTGCTCTGGAGTCCTTCTGGCCCCGGTCCAATATAAGTACTACCTGGGTTAGCCTAAGAGAATCAGTATTTGCATCACTGCTGACCACCTGGTCCAGCTTTCCAACAGAATGGGCACATCCTTGAGGAACTGCCAGACTTGGAGTTGCAGTCCTTAGCCTTCCATTTTGTGCTTGTTAATGGTTTCTATTTTTCCCCACTGAGTTCTTGCCGTTGAATCCCTTTCTCTGTTAGCTTTTTACAAATGTCTTTGTAAAAGTGTACCTGAAATCTGCATTTTCACAGGTTTTTGGGTCTTCCTGGCCTCACAGCCAAGGTCTATCAGGACCTTCATGTCACCATTTGGCCAGCTGGCAGCTGAGTTCCTACATCCTTGTCAGTGCCACGTAGGTAAACATGACATTGAAACATTGAATCGGTCCGTATGAACGGATAGCAGATGACTTTTGCACAGTAGCAGTGCATTGGTCCTATGCAATCCAGGACCAATGATGGGAAAGCAGCGAGAACTATCAGGCTCTGAGTGAATTGAACTTGTGTCCTCGCCGCAGTGTGAGTGCGCTGTCAGCTGCCAAAAGCCTGCGTTCTAGCCTGCACCCCCCGCTCAGTCAGCTCGCCCAAACCTGGGGTTTCTGGGTATGTCCCACGGCAGCACCCGAGTGGGAGCCCAGGTGCTCCCTGCTGTGGATCCACACCCACGTGAGACTGACCTTGCCTCCCGTGGGGGCAGCTTGGCTGCAGCTGACTGGCCCCGGGAGCCCGCACACTGGCACAGGCTGAAAAGTGTCTGCCTGGTCAGGACCCAGCTCCCGGCAGCTTCCTCCTCCCGCTTGGCTTAATGAGCTCTCCCTGCCACAGGCAACTCATGCCAGTGGCTAGGCTCCTACCTCGGCGGCGGGCTGGGTTAGGACCCTGGAGAGTTACTCAAAGACGCAGGAACTTCTTCGAGTCGAGCCATCCCCCTCCCCCACGCATGCTCCACGCAGCCCCTGCCCACGCCGGCCCAAGGCACCGGCCCTCAGCGGGGCAGGGCACGCCCGGCTCCAGGGCAGCCCGGCTCCCCTCGGCCGGAGAGTCCTAGGGCTCCGTGCGAGGAGCCCCGAGGGCGCGGGGCGCTCCCCGCGGCTCTCCATCCTGCCCTGCCTCGGGCTCCCG
>NW_005841969.1:1172974-1188871 GCF_000455745.1 Alligator sinensis
CCCCTCCAGTGCCGGGCTTGGGAGCGCTGCGTGGCGCGGTCCCACGGGGCCTCCCGCGAGCCCTGCCTTGCTGCAGGCGGCATCCAGCCGCTGGCGGGGGTGGGGGCGCTGGTTTCCGTTTGCTGCGTCCACAGGCCCAGTCTCCTCGGGAGATTTTGGATTTGCCTGAACAAACCTCGTGGAAATCTTGATCGTGGGCCCCTTCCCCTCCCTCCCACAGCGGATGCTTGTCTGTCTTCATCCAAGTGAGGGGAGGGAGGAGAAGAGACAACCACAGAAAGTTTGGGTTGGAAGGGACCTCAGGAGGTCACATCTAGTCCAACCCCCTGCTCAAAGCAGGACCAGCCTCAACTATCTCATCCCAGCCAAGGCTTGGTCTAGCTGGGTCTTAAACACCTTCAAGGGTGGAGAGTCCACAACCTCTCTGGGTAACCTGCTCCAGCGTTTGACTACCCTCTTTGTGGGAAAGCTTTTTCTTATATCTAACCTAAACTTCCCTTGCTGCAACTTGAGACCATTGCTCCATGTCCTGTCATCTGCCACCACTGAGAACAGTCCAGCTCCATCGTCTTTTGAACCCCACTTCAGGTAGTTGAAGGCTGCTATTGAGTAGCCCCTCTCCATCGCCTCTTCTCTAGGCTAAATAAGCCCAGTCCCCTCAGTCTTTCCTCATACATAAGTCATGTCCCTCAGCCCTGTAACCACTGCCATTGCCATCTGCTGGACTCTCTCCAATTTGTCCACATCCTTTCTGTAGTGGGGGGCCCAAAACTGAACACAGTACTCCAGATGTGGCCTCACCAGTGCCAAATAGGAGGGAATAATCACTTCCCCCAATCTGTTGGCAACACTCCTACTAATGCAGCCCAGTATGCCGTTAGCTTCCTTGGCAACAAGGCCACACTGTTGGCTCATATTCAGTTTGCTGTCCACTGTAGCTCCCATGTCCTTTTCTGCAGAGCTGCTTCCCAGACAGCCCTGAGCCTGTGCCCCAGTCTGTACCCAGATCCCCCATCTAGTCACCCCAGCCACCAGGTTGGAAAAAAACACAGTTCTTGACACACTGTGCTTTCCTTACTCCTCCTCCCCCCCCCCCCAAATCCAAAATACTGGTCACAAGTTTACTTTGCCAACTCTAAAGTGTGTGCTATGTGCATCAGGGATGGCAGTTGTTCCAAAACACTGACAGGAAAATTTTCTGTTGGATCAGATTGTAGGTTTAGCAGTAAACACTACACAGTGCTAGTAATTATAGCTTATTAACACTGATTAAAAGGTGATATGTTAACTTAAAAATGCAGATAGTAAGGAAGTGGTTGTTTAAAACAAGAAAACACTTTAGGATGTTTTATCCTGGGTGTTAGTGGGAAAAGAATAAAACCTATATCATTCTGTCAGCAGCAGCATGGTGTCTCTGGCTTCATGGTAGTTGTGTAACACTGCATACATTATTTACTATTTATCATATTTCATACTTAATCAATTAAAGAATAAAATCATTGTAATTTTAATCTTAATACTGAATTCATAGGGCATTTGTATTTCTAAAACAAAGATTCTTAACAAAGAACAAGGTCAGCAGTGCTTAAACTAGGGGCAGTTACATGCCTGTCAGAAATGTAATTGCTTATGTGTGTGAGTCTTACAGAAGTGTGGCTCACAACTGGAAGCAACTAGAAACAGTTTAGGAACCACTGAATTAAACTGTAAATATCTGTATGTGCTGCATGCTTTAAACATTAAAGAGATCTAGGAGATAATGCACTTTAATTCAAGGTAAGACAGCCTGGTAAATGTCATTAGTGTAAGCTTTTGACAGTTGGTGCCATGTTGGGGGTATTGTATTTGGCCTTTTGCATAGACACAAAAGAGCTTCTTCTTGTCCCTTTTACCAGTGCAGGTGCTAGCCAGTCTTTTGGGGACCAGTGTTGTAATGTAACTCCAACCTTGTCTCCTTCAGGAGTGTTGGCTTCAGTTGGCTAGTGGGGCACTCAATCCAGTATAGGCCTAGTACCCTACAGGGTTCCTGGTTGAAAACAGCTTCCCTGATTTCCCAGACCAATAGAAGGCAGACTGTGACTTCATATCTAGTAGCTGTAAATACTAGAAATTATTACAAGAAAGAAATACAAACAAAGCTGAAATAGAAAGGTTACACACATTATATCATGAACTACTTAAATCATGTTAAGTGTCTTTTCTAGGTTTTATTAAAGCATAAAATACACAGCAGAATGTCTTAATGAATATAGCACAATTCTATAACTGATTTGTCCTATGTAAGGAGCCAAAGTAATTTAAACCAGATATAATTTAGCTTATCTTGTTTAAGATAAAAAAGACAGATTTGAATTTTAAATCAAGATAAGCAAAACATACCAAATAAAATAACTTTAAGATATGATTCTGAGATCTTCAGTTTCTTTCCCAAGGCATCTAGCAGCTAGAACCATTAGAAATCTAAAATGAGAGAATATTTACAACAGAGAACACCAAAATATTGTATTACTTTGTGCAGTTGTGTGCGCTAATGTTACAATACACAGTCTTAATGAAGTTACTGACCACAGAAGCCAAAAATATGCACATAGAAATTAAACATGTGGAATACAATTATATATCTAAAGTAATAAAGATGGGACAAGCATGTCACACAGAAAGATAAACAAAGGTCCTAAAATCCCACTGTGTCAAGAACTGTTCAACATTTTAGCAGAGAACAACAGGTGAACAACATACATCCTTGCTATGTCAGAAAATTAAGTCATTTTTCTATTGATCCCTCTCATCTCTCCTCACCGGTGAAATTAATGCAAGTAGAAGCAAGCCTAATCTCTTAATGTTTTTCTACCTTGTTTGCATAAAGGGAGATAATAGCAGAACTTTTATGTTGGCTTGATACAGCTCAAGAACTGTGAGTTAGAGCCTTGTTCTGTGCTGGTGCCAAAGGTTGCCATCAGTAGACTCAGCCTTAAGCAGCTTATTCAGAAAGGGGAGTCAAAGGTGGCTGGATGACTCACTTGTGTGCTTCTGGCCACAGAAACTGCTGTGCCATAAACACACTAGTTCAATGGGCCACTAGGCTTGAGTGGTCTCTGATCTTACTAGCATATGCATGAGTGGAAGGTTGTTAGTTTGTTCAAGTGTGTGTATTCAGCCTAGGAATAATAACATAATATTAATAATCATAAATCCATAATCTTATTCCTTATGTTTTATTTTCACCAATGTGTATCTGTGGAAGAGATGTCTATATTTATAATTTTAAGGCCTTAGTGGTTTTGTTTTAATAAATATATGGTCAGGGCTTATGACAGGCTAAGCATCTTTTACAGAAATCTGTCATTTCATAAAACCATAGTATAGCTTTGTATTCAACTAAGGTTTTTAATTTGATTCAGAGATCAGCTTTTTTAAATGCTGTGCAATGTTCACAACAATCAGATAAACCAAAGATTTCAACTCTATCCATTATATTTCTGCGCTTTCCTCTGTATTAAACATAACCTGCAGTGCCTTAGCTGACTAGAAGAGCAGATCACAGAGCAAACCATGTAACTTTGCTATCCTGGTGTGCCAAGAATGTTATGATCTTTGCTAAGCTGTTTATGAATAATTTAAATATGAATGGGTATATTGAGGGCATATTGTACATAGTTACTTTTATGTTTTTATTTCCCTGATAGACCATAGGTTTCCATTATCTAGGCCTAACAAGAATAATGTTATGCACATGGGACAATGATCTTGCAATCTTTAATCAAAAAAAGTTTCCATTGATGTCAATTAGATTTTAGACAAGACTGCAGGTCACATTTTTTTTTTAGCTCATTGATATATTTAAGACTCAAACAGCGATTTATACTTTTGATGGTAGATACAAGCTGGAGTTTTTTCTGGTTGTGCAGGTAAGTTTGGGTTAAGAAGTAGGATTTTGAAAGGGGGAACCATGATGATAGAAAGAAGGTAGTAAGTGAAGCATTATCTGCCTCCCAGATTTCCATCTTGTACAATATATCATTACTTCAAGAAAGAAAGAATGTAATTAGCTCTTATTTAGGCAATAGTGTGGTTACCAGGCTTGTTGTGACATTTTATATTAGACTAAGGAAGTATCCGCTGGTTTCTATATATTTTTAAATTTTTGGTTTTGTTTTATATTTACAATAAATCCATTGAGGGAACATCGAAATATTTAACTTAGTATTCTTAGGCATGAAGAGGCTTACTCCTCTCCTAAATGTTTGGGTTTCCTTTTTACAGTTGACCTCCAAGAGGTGTGAGCTCAAGTCTTCATTGTCAGACTAGTCTGTCAAGAAGGAAAAGGTCTGTCCATCAGGTTATCTACTCTCCCTTTCCAGCCTTGCTTTACCTTGGGGTTATCAGATCCTTGAATGATCCAGTTGTTAGCTTCTCTGACTGTAATTCACCCCTTCAGGCTAGTTAGCATCCAACCTAATAACTAACAACCCATCTCTATGGCTTTCTCTTGTCACCATGGATCCTGGTTTTCTCTGATTTAAAAAAATCCCCAATTTTCAGTTTAAAAAAAGTAACCCTAAATGCACATTTTTCTGTGATTAAAGTGAAACACCACTAAGTGAACCACCACTAATTAAAATGAAACATCGCACATGCACACACAAAATCCCCAATTTTCAGTTAAAAAAAAACAAAACCAAAATGTCCACATTTTTCCACTATATACATAATGTTATATACATAACGGAAAAATGTGGACATTTTGGGTTATATTTTTTAAACTGCAAATTGGGGATTTTTTAAAATCAGAGAAAACCAGGATCCCTGCTTATCGGTAGGTTTAGCAGGGCTTGTGTCCTGATTGGATAGTGGCCAGCCACTCAGCTAACTCTTCCTTTGGTGGTGCCAGTAAGGCTTGCACAGACTTCTTTGAAAGGTAAGGAGCAGCACTTGCAAAAGCCATTTCTTCCCCTTACCATTGGAAAAGTCTGCGTTCTTGTGCCATCTTTCTGTTCTGTGTTCAATTGAAAAAAGCATGGCTGTAAACTGAGGACCAGCCCATGATTTAAATTTTTGTCTCCTGTTACCAGATCAAAGTGATTCCTGACTAGATAATACCAAAGAGCTTCTATTACACACTTAACTGTAATAGTGTAGGGCTTTGATGTAGGAATAGCTTTATGCTAAGGTATAATATCAACTTTTCCTTGCTTCCTCAGCTCTTGAAGAACATTGCTCTTATGCATACTCCTGCAGAATAACCTGCTTCATGAAACATACTGTTCCTTGCAATGGCTGTTTATATAGGGACTTTTTTGATCTTCTGGAAAGCTGTTTTATTCTGACATGATTTACATTTTGAAAGGCTGCTGTCCTTCTGCTGATTTCCATGAAGGATGCAACAAGTTCTGAAATATGGGAACAGATTCACAATACTACCCTGTAGGGCACAGGAAAGACCAGATCAGCTTCTTTGTTGTAGGGGTAGAAAATTCTCTCAAGACATAAACTTTATCTACTATGAGGTAGACATATCTGGTAAAGTCTATCTACCAAAGTTTCCTTCTTTCCAACAGCATATTTTGATAGTTCTGTTGTTAGGCTAGCTTTTTTAAGCATATGTAATATCTTTCTGATTATATGTGATCTGTCCAACTAGGGTTAAATATCGCTACATTTTGAACAGTTAAAAGGTTGCTCCTTTCTGTGTGGGGCAGGGGACATGACCCTGAACTTCCAGTCCACAGGGAGTGAAGAAGACAGTTTATGTCCTTAGGTGGTTGGGTGGCTGTTATTTAGTAATGTCCCTTTGTTACATGTATATATGGGTTTGTGCTTAACTTGATTCTGTTATTTGAGGAGTTCCAGCAGCCCTACATATAGGTAGATTATACATCAAATTTAGAATATATCATTTGCCTCTCAAGTCAGTGAAAAGGCTTATCGACTCTTCATAGCCTCAGTAATTCTCTCTGAAAGATGTTTGGCACTAATTGTATATATTGCTCCTCAGGTCACCCAGCATAGAAGGTTTTTCTGAAGCTTCAGGGGGAAAACTTTTTAAGTTCAGTTTGATCACCATGCTGTCCATGCTTACTAAGCTTCCCTTGTACATATTGTGCAAACACTCTTATGTTGTTTGTGAAGCTTGATATATGAGTAGTGAAATATCTTCTTTAAACTTACTGGGCTTTGCTCCCTTGCTGCCATGCCAAGGGACTTTGGAAAGATCTGGGCAAATTCTAATTATAGATTGGGTTGCTAACCCAATAATTTTTTTTACTGACAATCTGCACCCTTGTTACTGACAACCAAACTTTTCTACTGACACATGTTTTTACTAACATATGTTTTACATAATTTAACTGTAACCCTTCTGCTAGGCCCTGGATGGCAGTAGCAAGAGTCATGTTCAAATTTCGGGGGTTAGTACCAACTATAGTAAAAAAAAGTTTAGTTGTCAGTCAAGTTTGCAGATTGTCAGTGAAAAAAAAATTTTGTAGTTGGCAATCTTGCTTGATTGCAACAATGGTTTTACACCATGCTGGCCCCATCCCAGGGGTCCCCTACCTCCCCCCACCACATGCTGATACCCCCAACTTTACCCTGCACCATGCCGCCTGCCCTCCCAGTCCAACCTTCAGCCTTATACCCAGTGGCCCCACTGTCCCATCCTGGCATGGATCCCCACCCCACCCTTTGTCTCTCTTGACTTCCAGCCCTGCAGTTCCATCCTGGCTGCATCACCCCCTCCCAGTCCTGCCTGCTTGCTAGGTGAGCAGTGCTACAGGCAGGTGACAGCATGCAGCAGCAGCAACATCTCTCCCACTCCACAGCACATTCGCAGCACACCAGCCATGGGGGGAGGGGTGTTGATTGGAATTTCCAGCCAGAAGAGCAGAACAAGGCCACAACCCGCTGGGTGGGTGGGTGAACTACACAGCAAATATGAGAGGCTCTCTGGCCAGTGCTCCCTCATCCCCGTCCCCCCATCTAGCACCTGGGAACCATGGCCCCCTACTGCCCCCCCGTTGGTATGCCACTGGGTGGAAGAGAGGGCTACAGAGGCTCCCATGAGGTACAAGGCCCTGACAGAGCTCCCTACTCAGTGCTGCACTCCCACTCAGACACACTCTTCTCTGCTCTGTCAGTCCTTCAACATCCAGCCTTGTTTAAAGGAGGGATCTTCAATCAGGCTCACAGCTCCTTAGTTCTGTATGAACATCTCCATTTTTAATGGACTTGATAGACAGGTGTTTTTAGCCTTTTTTTTAACATACTGCCCATAAATTTACAGACAGTTGGGAACCTTGATTGTAGCCCTACTAAGCATTATGCCTTCTTGAATGGCCAGCACCATTGTCATTAGGTTTTGTGGCCTTGCATTATGCTACTGAAAGTTTATCATTTGAAAATGAGAAGATTGTCCCTTAGAACCTTCTCTGGTGCACTCTTCTTCTAGTAATTAGATTTATCAGAGTGCTATGCAAGAGTTATCTACTATGTCCCTGCATAGACAGTTGAATGATCTCACCCTCACTACATGCCTATCCTCAGACACTACAAGCACCTGAGGTAGGGACTATTGTCTCCACAAGCAAGAGAGTGTTCTACTGCCAACTATGGGTGTGGACTCATAATTGCATTCCATTTGTGAGCAAGCCATCTACCCATGAAAACAAGCAAAGTCTTCCAGATAGTATGTTCAAGGCACTCACCATTCATATAAGCTCCCAAGGCTGTGGGGCTTGAAGGCATATGGATGTACGTCTGTGAAAGTAGGAGATTTTGTGGTAGTTTCTAACATCTCTTAAGAGAGGGAGGACTGGGTAGGGCAGGGTGGGCAGTGGCAGTGCTGGGAGAGGGGGTTATGGGGTGGGCTGCAGCCACTGAAAATCCTCCCTCCCAGTGCCGCTGCTGCCCACCCCACCCCTGCCTGCCCTGAACACAGCCCGGGCCCAGTCCCCGCATTGGGAAGAGGCCGGTGCAGCCTCTGGCCCTGAGCATGCAGCACCAGCCTGTCTTCACCCTGTGCACAGATCTTGGGGGCATATGCCCCCCCATGCGTCCCCTGGGGGTGTGCACAGTGGCAGGAGCTGCTCTCCCACCCCACCCCCCACACTCCCTGGATGAGCTGCGGCTCCATCTCATGTCCCGTCCCGCCCTGGCTATGCAGTGTCTGCTTCTGCCTCTTTCTTGCCCCAGTTCCACTCTCTCCCTCACCACGGGGGCCTTGAGCTATCCTTCCCATCCCCAATGCCCCTTCCCCCCACAGACTTACTGGCCAAATGCTGCTCTTCAAGCTACTGGGCTGCATATTGGCAATCAGATCTGTATCAACCAATTGACCATCAGTATTGGCCCCAAAAATCTTTATTGGTGCACCCCTAGCTATCAGTCCTTCAGCCTGGCTGACTTCAGTTCACCTATCTGGCTATCCAACATTTAGGTTACCTGGCTTCCAGAATAATTACCTCTGCCTGCCTCCCTGGCTCTTTTTATTCTAACCATGGGATTTGTGCTCTGAGTTGGGCCAGCTGCCTAATTAACTGTTCCTTAGCTGGGTCTGGATGAGACTTAAGATCATTTACAGTTCTCCAATTTCCCTTTTAACAGTAGAATTCCCTGATAGTGAAGAAAGTCTTTTGACTTCTTAATGTTCCCTTAATCTGTTTTAAAATAATTATTACTTATGGAGTATATCATAAGTTGTAAATCTTTACATTTTATAGGGTTCAGTACATGAGAACAACCTATATCAAAAGCAAGAGCGTAAGGTATGCCAAGTATAGTATGTTAAGTAAATTTGAGCTGATTTGTTTTCTGTCATGGAAGGTTTAGGGCTTTCTGTTCCATCAATTTCCATTTTATACAGTGCTACAGTTCTGAACTTGCATTGTCTGGGTATGTGTGTATAAAAATGGAGAATATCCAGGTACTCAAAATGGTTGCACAAGGACAGGTCTTGTCATTTCCCACAAGAGGGCAATTGTCTTTACACATCTGTAGTAGGGCATTACAAATACAAGTCTATTTGACCTGGGCTGGTGTATGATGTCCTCTTCTCCAGTATCAGAATTTCACTTTTTTTGGAGGCAGTTGGTCACCTGTCTGTAGTTGACACTTGTAGGTGTTCACATTGTTTTTCCCATATTGGATTTGGCCAGTGAAGTCTTAGATTCTAACTAGAAGTCTACATAGTTTTCTTATTAGAGCAATGGGTAATTTTGGTTGTAAAATAAACCTTATTCTCCACTTTTTTGTCTATATTGCAGGATGGCCAAAGAGCCAAATATCCAAAACCTAAATAGCGTTTTGTTTTTCATTGAAAATCTAAATATTTTCCTCTAAAATTATTTTGATGAAAAAATATCAGTTTGGCCAAAATCCCAAAGGGCGCATCTCTGGAAGTGGCAAAAGGCAGGACACTCTGATGCAGTCCTGGTGCTAGGGCCATCAGTCTTTGGTTGCGGATGTGGAGTCAGGTAAGCAGCTGATTGTCAGCCCCAGCACTGGGGCTGCAATGCAATGGAGTGATTTGGCTTTTCCCACAGTCTCCAGGGCATGTCTCTGGAAGCAGGGAAAGTTGAGGGTTCTTTGCTGGCAGAGATGTGCTCCTGGCATCTCCTGGAGACGGCCAGGTGTACATCTCTGGAAGTGGGGAACACATTGCCTGTTGTCCTGCAAGATCAACGAGAAGAGCAGCAGGGATACATGTTTCGCTCAGTAAAGTGGGTCAGATGTGCCAGGATACATCCCAGCACAGCTGATACGCTTCATTTGGCTATGTCTATTTCTAGCCGAAGTAATCATGGTTTTTGCTTCTGCATCTTAATATCTGTTGAACATTGAGACTCATCCTTATAGGATTGTCCTGTTATCCTCTGAATTGTATTTTGCATTATAACAATTCTTACTATTTGTGCTACTTTTTCAGTCGTTTTAATGCACTTTAATTTTGACTTCACTGGAGGTTTGAATGCAGCAGCTGTCTAAATTTATATATGGCAATGTGATTTCCATGAAATTTACTTCATAGTTGCTTTAAATTTTAAATATTTTTAGCTACAACAATAGTGACTCTAAGTTGAAAGTGTAATTATGATAAAATGGTATTGTATTCATGAATCATTGTGGCTGGAATTTGTTTCAAAGTATTTCATCACATGTATATTATTCTATTGCACATTTCAAACAAAGTTTATCTCAGAGAGAGTCTTCACTTTAAAATGTAGTCACTGTCTAATATAAAACAGCAATGCCAGTTAATGTGATTTCATCTAGATATACTTGAATTGGAAAGAATATCAACTGTTCTCCTGAACTTCAGTTCATTTTTAGGAGACCTCATGTGTTTAATTCAATGAGATTTGATCTGTAGTTATGTTGTAAATTATACATTGTATGGAAAGAATATTTCCACAAAGGAAGCAGACAGATTGCCTTGTAACTTTAATATTTACATAAGGGTATTTGCTTTTTTCAAAAAGATAATATTTTGAAAAAATAAAACAGATTTCTTTTTTTCTTAAACTTGGAATTATTTCCTGTAACAGTTGCATTGTACAGATAATGACTTTCTATGCGGTGATAAATCTGCAGGAATGTCATTACTCAACAAAGGTATTTTTCTCTTAAAATCCCACAATTTTTATAGATCTTAATGGCCATTGCAGTGGAATGGTTTGTTATTCAGCAATGTTGCTTGAATATATGTTGCACTTGTCTCCATGCTGAATACTTTTCAAGGGAAACTGCCAAGAAATTTAAAGGAAAATGTAGGCGTTTTAAAAAAATTTGAAACATCTAATGTACTTATTAAAATGCTATAATTATTTCTCTGTTCCTATGCACTGTTGCAAATGCCAACACTAGAGTCCTATTCAAAGCACCAATATTATGGTTCTATTTTGCTCAGTTTTTCCAGTTGATTGATGCACAGTACATCTATAAGTAATACTGTGCATGGTAAAAAGGTATTTTAGAAGGCATAATCACTAGTTCAACCATCTTGCACTTGTTTTTATTGCAAGTGTCTGGTAATTGGGTTTGTTTTTTTTGTTTTGTTTTGTTACAAAAAGAACCCTGTATCTATGGAGTCATGTGATTATCTAAAAAATTTAGTTTTTTATTTATTTATTTGTTTATTTTTTAAGTTAAGTTTCTACTCAGTTTTTCTGGGAAAACTTGAAATCATGAACACTAAGGTCTGCAAATAAAAATAATTATTATTGTCTGAAAAATAGCTCATAATTTTGGCCTGGCTCATGGATTTTTAATATTTGGGATTGAATCAAGAACCCTCCATTCCTTTCTCTTGACACAATACAATATAGCCTCATTAATCCAGTTTTCAAAATTCCAGAATTCTCAAAAATCCGGCTCTTTAAAAAATATGCTACATCAGGGAGTAATGGTGGCCGTTCCCGGAGCAGCAGCCACATGTGGAGTGACGCCGCAGGGTAGAGGATGGTGCTAGGTCCCAAGGATGCCGGATTTATGAGGTTATACTGCATCAGATTTAAAAAGACTTCTCGTATAATTTCTTTATAGAGCTCCCTCTTCAAACATTTATATAGGTGGTTTCAACCTTTTTAGACTCAAAGCACCATTCTTTAGATTCAGGGCACCCCTCAGAAAATGCCAGCTCTTAGTTTTGACTAATATTTTTACTACAAAATATAATAAAGCAATTCTTCTGTTTCAAACAACTCAACAGACCACAGACCACAAGAAGTCAGAATGTTTTTAGTACTATACATTTCTATTTATAATCTCCAGGTTTACCTTCTGAATCATGTTAGCACACCTTACAGTACTAATCTCGTACATCACCCCATGGTACCCTGGAAAAAATGTCATCCTGTTTGAGAATCGCTGATTTATATTACATCTTGAACAGCCAAAACAAGAAATTAGCAGCCAGTCAATGAGCCTAAGAGATGTTTCACAATTCTCCTGCTATCACAGAACATTTTTCTGGTGCTGTGATCCTTTTGCTTTGTCCTCTCTAGTCCCCCTTTCAGAAAGGTGCAGAGTGGCATGCTGAGGAGTAATCTAGTGAATATGCTTCTTCCTCCCACCCTACTGCCCTTTGCTGCTACTTCTAAGCAAAACATACCTCAAAACGCAATTAACTGGTATATACCCCTTTCCTTTTTGTCCTTGAAATAGCTATTCTGGTTTAGCCTGTAGAAGGGCTGATTGCATTTGTGAAATATGTACCATGTGGTGTTGCATTTTCTACTGCAGATGGCCTCTCTGAGGGGAAGCCTGATGTCATGTCTATTCCCCTTGTGTTGGCTTTTCACTGCTGTTTAAGGTGCATTATTGCTATTCAAGGGTTTAAAAGAACAAGAAAAGGAAACTGACCTTAATAATTTTGTACTCATTTAGAACATAAATCATATGTGTAAACAGACTTTAAACAAATACACTTTTTAAAAACCTGAATATTAGGAGCAGCTTGAAAAAGAATCTCAAACAAGACTTTTACTTTTCTTCTGAGGAATCAGTTGTCAAGAAAAAATAGAGGCAAGAAATGTTCTAAACTCTGATGTCAGAGCAAATAATATGTTTTTTTCAATGTTTTTGTACTTGGGGTCCACCACTGTATTTTATATTTCTTTTATCAGTTTAACAGATTGCAAACTGTGGAGGGCAGAAGATCTGACTTTTGTGTTATGCGGCATTAAGCAAAATTCAAACAACCAAAAATAACACCACATCCAAAATATTAAAATCTGTTATATTGCATATAACAGAATAGAAGCAGCAATTCTCTCTTTTGTAATTTTTTAATCTTAAATATGAATTATTTGTTTTAAATATATAAAATTCTCCTGAAACTGTGTTGTGCTAATGTCTTCTATTATATAAGCTTGTTTGTCAGAAGAAAAGTTGTCAGATAAATTGATTTTTAATTAAATAAATGGCTGGTAACCTGGTAACCAGTAAATCAAGGATAAAATATCCTTTAGAAGAGAGATACTGACATAACTGAACAGGAATATGGCATTAGTAATTCTGCCATCACTTGTACATGCCTGCTGTGAAGTGGTAATGATATATCTATATCTATATCTATCTATATATAAATAAAACCAGGCAAGAAACTGTGGGGAGAGAAATAAGATGGAAGATGTATCTTATGTGAAAACATTACTGTTAGATAGGACTTACTGTGCCATTTCTCTGAAGCATCAAATCAGCAATACAAATGTGTAGCTTAATTAAATGTTTAGTAGATAGACAGGGCAAGGGAGGATGTACAAAAGTAATGGGGAAAAAACTGATTGCCATTAAGTTAATTCACAGTTTCCTCCTTTTGACTTTCATTCTCTAGTAATTCAGGAATTTAATTTTGTTATCACTGTCCATATTGAGAGAAGGCAAAAGGCATGCATGGCTTAAAGGTAGCATCCGACCTCTGACAACTTATTTTCAGATTTTCTCCCTTTGCTTCAATCTTCAGGATCTTATTCATGAACAAAGGACATCAAGCAAGTCTAGATAGAGATTTCTGCATAAGCCTGTAACATTGATTCAGAGAAGTATTGCAGGATGGCAGGAGGCACTTTGATTTCTTAGCCATCCAGGACCCAGAGCAAAAGAACCAAACCCAAATTTCATATCCTAAATGCAGAACCATGCCCATGTTGGTGTATTACTGCATGATCAATTGACTGATTTCAAGATATTCTTCTTGGTACAATATACAATTCTGTCTTTCAGCATTGAACAATATCAGTCTCATCTGCCTATTTGGAGCTGCGAGGCCACTCATTGTCAAATGGATACCATCTGTGCTGTGCTGCTACAGTAGCTATACAACTTTACTGGGTTGTTACTAGGGTTGTGCGAAGCTTCAGTTGCTGATTCAATTTGGAGGAGATTTGGCCTGATTGTCTGGGAGCTGGGCCCACTGGGGCTGACCGCTGCCAGGCTCCAGATGACTGCTGGAGCCTCCCCAGTTCCCAGACAGTGCACAGTGCCCTGCCTAGCCACGTTGCACCCACACCATGAAGCAGCTGCTGCGCGGGTGCCAGGTGTGGGGAGGTGATCCACGCTGACCCCCACTGCCTTGTACAGCATTGTGGGGTTCTGCCACAAGCCTTCAGAGGCCCTGATCCCCACTGCTGGAGCCGGTTAGTACGGGGCTTTTTTTTTTTTTTTTTGATTCTAATATTAGGAGCAGCTTGAAAAAGAATCTCAAACAAGACTTTTACTTTTCTTCTGAGGAATCAGTTGTCAAGAAAAAATAGAGGCAAGAAATGTTCTAAACTCTGATGTCAGAGCAAATAATATGTTTTTTTCAATGTTTTTGTACTTGGGGTCCACCACTGTATTTTATATTTCTTTTATCAGTTTAACAGATTGCAAACTGTGGAGGGCAGAAGATCTGACTTTTGTGTTATGCGGCATTAAGCAAAATTCAAACAACCAAAAATAACACCACATCCAAAATATTAAAATCTGTTATATTGCATATAACAGAATAGAAGCAGCAATTCTCTCTTTTGTAATTTTTTAATCTTAAATATGAATTATTTGTTTTAAATATATAAAATTCTCCTGAAACTGTGTTGTGCTAATGTCTTCTATTATATAAGCTTGTTTGTCAGAAGAAAAGTTGTCAGATAAATTGATTTTTAATTAAATAAATGGCTGGTAACCTGGTAACCAGTAAATCAAGGATAAAATATCCTTTAGAAGAGAGATACTGACATAACTGAACAGGAATATGGCATTAGTAATTCTGCCATCACTTGTACATGCCTGCTGTGAAGTGGTAATGATATATCTATATCTATATCTATCTATATATAAATAAAACCAGGCAAGAAACTGTGGGGAGAGAAATAAGATGGAAGATGTATCTTATGTGAAAACATTACTGTTAGATAGGACTTACTGTGCCATTTCTCTGAAGCATCAAATCAGCAATACAAATGTGTAGCTTAATTAAATGTTTAGTAGATAGACAGGGCAAGGGAGGATGTACAAAAGTAATGGGGAAAAAACTGATTGCCATTAAGTTAATTCACAGTTTCCTCCTTTTGACTTTCATTCTCTAGTAATTCAGGAATTTAATTTTGTTATCACTGTCCATATTGAGAGAAGGCAAAAGGCATGCATGGCTTAAAGGTAGCATCCGACCTCTGACAACTTATTTTCAGATTTTCTCCCTTTGCTTCAATCTTCAGGATCTTATTCATGAACAAAGGACATCAAGCAAGTCTAGATAGAGATTTCTGCATAAGCCTGTAACATTGATTCAGAGAAGTATTGCAGGATGGCAGGAGGCACTTTGATTTCTTAGCCATCCAGGACCCAGAGCAAAAGAACCAAACCCAAATTTCATATCCTAAATGCAGAACCATGCCCATGTTGGTGTATTACTGCATGATCAATTGACTGATTTCAAGATATTCTTCTTGGTACAATATACAATTCTGTCTTTCAGCATTGAACAATATCAGTCTCATCTGCCTATTTGGAGCTGCGAGGCCACTCATTGTCAAATGGATACCATCTGTGCTGTGCTGCTACAGTAGCTATACAACTTTACTGGGTTGTTACTAGGGTTGTGCGAAGCTTCAGTTGCTGATTCAATTTGGAGGAGATTTGGCCTGATTGTCTGGGAGCTGGGCCCACTGGGGCTGACCGCTGCCAGGCTCCAGATGACTGCTGGAGCCTCCCCAGTTCCCAGACAGTGCACAGTGCCCTGCCTAGCCACGTTGCACCCACACCATGAAGCAGCTGCTGCGCGGGTGCCAGGTGTGGGGAGGTGATCCACGCTGACCCCCACTGCCTTGTACAGCATTGTGGGGTTCTGCCACAAGCCTTCAGAGGCCCTGATCCCCACTGCTGGAGCCGGTTAGTACGGGGCTTTTTTTTTTTTTTTTTGATTCT
>NW_005841969.1:1188925-1196005 GCF_000455745.1 Alligator sinensis
GGCCGGGGCAGGGCAGCCATGGGGGCTTCTCTCGCAGCTCCCCCTGCCTGGGGAGAGGCAGGCACAGTCAGAGGAGCCATGGGAGAATCTGTAGCTACCCGGCTGTGCCTGCCTCTCCCTAGCCAATCTGAATCTCCAAATCAGCACCGAATCTCCAATTCTGATTCGGCCGAATCAAATGGGGACAGTGATTTGAATTGCTGAATCAAATCACTGTCCTGCTAATCGGGTGAATCCAAATCTGAATCGAATACTTCCCTATTTGCACAGGCCTAGTTGTTACCCACAGACTAGAGCGGTTGCTTCCACAGAAATGCTTCAATTCAGAGAAGGAAAGTGATTCTGGAAAGCCAACAAGATGAAGACAGATTTTTCCATTTCTTTATTTATTTCATTAAAAGTCTTTTTTTTTTTCTTTTTCAGAGTGAGGGAGCAGGTCAGGTGTCCTACTTAAAGAATTGCCATTGCACCTATATTCTGCCAGAAGAATTTCTTGGAGACAGAATTAGAAGTGCTTACTAGCCTCTTTAAAATGAGACATTAAGGCCCATGGTTTATTGTTTTTTTATTTTGCACAGACAATTGGGCAAAGGTATAAAGAAGTGGATGGTAATAATAGGCAAGCTACTAAGACCACTAAGGTTAAAAAAATTAATTGCTGAAACGCCTGAAAAAGCTTCAACTAAATTTATCAGTTGAAGGTATGTCTGAATCAGCTATGACTTAAAGTTTATTTTTAAGTGAAATCTTGTGTCAAAATCCTTCGATAGTATTTATGAGTAACCCAGGGTGAAATCAGAATTTAAAGGGTGAAAGAATACTCCAATCAATACTTAAATTCAATTTTAAATGTCAAAGATAACCTTCTCCCTGTTATGAATCTTAATTACCTGTACAAATTTACACATATTCCTTCCCTTCCAACAGACATGCCAAAAACTGTCTGAGAAATACTATGTTTAAATATAATTTCTATTGACAGTCTTCATCCTCAAGATATAAAACCAAGCTGCTGTTGGAAGAACAATACTTTTTCAGTTCCGATGTCTTTTCATAGAAATGCATTGTGGTCTTTACTAGCTTATGTTTATTGATACAAATTCTCTTTCATGGATTTAGCCAAGTTTTACTCTAGTTATATTTATTTTTTGAGTAGTAATCTGCTATCTATACCATCCATTTATCTTCAAGCGATGAGGCTTTTTGATAACTTTAGTCCACTACAGACCCCTTTTAAGGTTTCCAGAATTTTATTTGGCCAACTAATATAAGAAATGTTTTTTCTGTATTTTGTGTGGTTGCTGTATTTTTTTTTGTGATAAAAGTTCTTTGGTATAAACAGGGCTGGCTTATCTTATCCTGTGAAACCTGTGGCTGCAGGGGGCCCCACAGCCAAGGGGCCGTGCCTTGCTTGCCCCGCTGCTGCCTGTGTCATGTTTAAATGGCTCGATGCAGGCAGGGAGCCTCTTCCCGGCCGAGTCGGGGAGGAATTCCTGGCTCCAGCCTTGGCCTCGGCACCAGGGAGGGAACTCAGGCATCCCCAGCACGTGCTGCCCCGATCCCGTGCCCTCCACAGTGCTGCCCATATGTGCGCAGCCCAGCCCCAACTATTTTATTTTAGTGAGTTTATATCGCAATCAACCGCAATTTTGATTTTTCAATGGATCTGGGGGCCTCAAAACTGTATCTTGCAGGGGGCCCCAAAAAATTGTGGGCCAGCCCTGGGTATAAATTTAGTTGGGCAAATACAGAGATAGCTGGCAGAGATTCAAACATGGAGAAAATTACTGTCCAGTGCCAAGTGACACGTATAAATAAAAGCATTAGAGGTGTCGGTAATGAGTTATATTGATAAATGTAAAATTCATTGTCAAAGGGAAGGAGGTAACCATCATGGATACAAAAAGGAGACTATACAACCAAGAGACTGAGACACTTGAATCCCATTGTGATAAGCATGGTTTAAAATCTTAGGACAACAATACTTTTTCCAATGCAGCAAGCCTATTTTCATAGTATTGCCATAATACCATTCTAATCTATATTTTAATATAATTAAGGGTCACAGATCCCTCAGGGAAGGGATGAAATTGCAATACATAGGGGGAGGGCTATTTGAGAGGAAGACTTACTTGACTGAATATTTTAATTGATTTTATGATTTTATAATCTGCATTACAGAAACCCTCACCTAGTAATACCTGCATCAAAATGTGAGATTTGTTTAAGCTATTGTACATCTTCTGGAAAAGCATCTGTTCTCAATTTGAATACTTAGAGGATGGAAAATCACTGTGTCCCTTGGAAGTTGTTCCCATGGCTAATTATCCACAGTTAAAAATTGGCCCCATTTTCTAGTCCAGATTTTTCCAGCAACTTTTAAATTGTATGCTCTTTTCAGTGAGATTAAGGGGCAATTTATTTTGTACTTTTCATATTGCTTCCATGATACCACCCGATTTACACCTTTGTGTAATTAGACTCCATAGTTACCTCAGGAAAGGCCTATGTCATGTCTACACTGTCTCCCAGAAGAATGAAAGCTGAATTGTTGTTACTTAGCAGTTATTTCATGTAGGGATAAATTGTGAACAGACAAAGCTGTTAGTGTGAATCACCTGAAGTGATGTAGGTTCCTCCCTCCTATTTTTAGCTGTCTGTGGTTGTTTTGTCTGTCTATATCCTGAGACAGTTTTGTGGGTAACTTTATCGATGGATTGTGCTTTTCATCTGCATCCTCCTTAGTAGCCATTGTGGAGTGTATATTTTTGTTCCTATATAATAACCAATATATACATATATTTATTATATGTCTTAAATATGTACTCATAGGTAATATAAGTATATATTATTAAATATTTGACTATGCATATACAGGTGCATGTGTGTTTGTACAATAAGAACCCTATCTTGCTGTGTAAGGACCCTACCTTGCTTCTGGCGGTGGTTGTACATTTCCCAGTTTCAAATGCAAAAATCATATTATTTTCACTTAGCAGAAAGCCTTTTTTAAATAATTGTTTTACTGGTTTTTTTTTTAATTTGTGTATTTTTATGTGTATTAATCAATGGATCAGGGTTCAGCTGTGCTACTTGCTATCACCCTGCCCCAATTAACTTATAACTTAGCACATTTCTTCCTCTCCCTAACTGGTGGAAGCTATCATGTCTTAATTGACTTCAAGTAATCAATACTTTTTAGATTCAGATTAATTTTGGGCGTTTTACATAAATTGGGCTAGAAGTGACAAGAAAAATAATTCATAAAGTTATAAAAATAGTATAATATACATTTATAAATGGGTGAAGAGTTTGTTACATATGCCTACTACACATTAACTGTAGTAATATGGGACACCTGAACAACCTGGGCTGTGGTCGGCTTGGTAGTGCATCTGCTGCTACTCTTGTGTGTCCCCCTGCCCCCAGAGTTGGTGCCCCAGTCACACTCCTTTTCATTATATTAAGTACGACACCGGTGTTGTTTACTAAAATGCTGTTTATAGCTTCTTACATCAGTATTATTTGCCTATTTATGGCACTGTCTTCAATAGAGAAGGAAACATGTTTCCTCTTCAGCAGTGAAAGAATGTCAGTGACACAGAACACAACTAAGTTGACAATGTTCTTGCTTAGCTTAATACCAGAGACCTGCACTCAAAACAAAATGCTATGCCTGATCACAGCTTTTCTAATTACAGGTTAAATTATTCACTTTTTGAAGACTTGTTTTAATGTAAGCTAGGTCCCTGGTAAAACCAAATTTACAACACCCTTAATAATAAGATATTCTCTGGATATATTTAGATATATTAATATGATAGCTGCAATAAGAAAAGAAGTCAGTTTATTATCTACTCTATTCATATTGATCCTTGCTAAGTAGATTGTACTTAGAAAATAGATTTGATATCACAAATAGATTGTTATATTAATTTGTCATTGATAGTCTTATTAAAAGATTGGTATTAGTGGAAGTGGCCAAACCTGAACTGCACAGATGCTTGCAAAAATAATTAATTGATGATATGGTACTTAATTAACTCTTTCTCTACTAAGTCAAACCACTCTTCTTTTGAAATCTAGAGTGGTAATTACAGTTTGTAAATGCTTAACACACATTTACTTCAGTTCCATTACTATTGGACTAAAATCTGCACTTTTACCCAGGTAGAGCTCCATGTCCACATAGGCTAGGGACAGACATTTCATATACACTGGTTTAAGTGATCAGAAACTGGTTTAAACCTGTAACAGACCAGATGTTCAGTACACATAAACCAGTTTGAAAATGGCTGAAACTGGTTTGAGATAAATCTGATTGAATGCAGTATCAGACTTAACTGATTTGGGTCAAACCAGTTTATGCAATGTCTGTCCCAGACCCTTTGCTGGTTTAAGCTAAATCAGATGCCCCCAGCACCCCTGCATGCTCTCTGGGCTGGGTGGGGCAGGGCGCTCTGTTCCATAGCAGAGCTGGCCCTTCCCTCTGCTCTTCGTCATGCCCCCCACCCCCCAATCACTTGCTGCTTAAGCAGACATCCCTTCCTCATCTCTCCCACAACACGGACTGTAGCCAGCATGTGGTCTGCTAGCTAATGCTGTATAAGGCAGATAGGGCAGTGTTTGCTTAGGGCTTGTTGGAGGTAGTCAACAGCTGAGCTGGTAATGTCCTTGCATTCTTTCCTTTGCAAAAAGCTGTTTACGAAGAGCTTGTAATGAGTGAGGATTTGTTTTCTGATGGGATGCTAAATGCTGATAACAGAGCTGATAAATGCTCTGTTATCAAGGGGTGGGGGGAACCCCACCCTAATTGCAGTGTCCTGTTGGGGCCTGGCCATGCCCCCCATAGCTCCCTGCACAAGGGAAAGGAGGGCTGCTCTATCGCCACCTGGTGTCTAGCCTGTGCACTGTAGGCATGTGCCTACATTTCTAGGATGTCTGTCTGGGTTGCAAACTGATTTAGCTTAGCTAGCAGGGCCAGCCTTGTGGGGAGGTGAATCAGGGAAATTGCCCTGGGCCCTGCACTTTGGGGGGCCCCACGGAGCTGGGCTGGCTTCATGTCTGGCCACTTGGCACCCACGCCTCCTCCCACCCCTGCCGTGTCCAGGCCCCGCACCCTGGTATGGTCATCTCTGCTGCCTAGGTTAGACTAACCTGCAAAGAATGAATCAATTCAGGTTCAGGCTTTTTGAATGTCTGTCCCTAGCCATAAGGGCTAAAGGCAATGCACAGAGAGGAACCTCTCCACCTAAAGTTGGACTTGGGTACAACTAGGGTGCCTAAGTATCAAACTAATTTTGAAAACCTCTACTTCGCTGTCACTAAACGTTAGGGGCTCCTAAATTCTATGGGTACCTTGGTTTTTATGATTAAAGTCCTCAGGCACTTAAAGTTTTCCTCCTACTCCTACACAGAAACATGTTTGTCTTGAGAGAGCCCAAGCAGTAGCATTTTCTTGACACCATAAACTTTCTCTGCTTATTTCCCCTAAGAATCAGTTGGTATTTTCAGAGCGTACATACCAAGATCAGGCTCTGTACAACACTATTGGCAGCTGCTGCTTTCTTTCCCTGGTTTTCTCTGTCATTAGTGTAGCCAGCAAAGATGTAGGAGACTCTGGTTGAATTACTTTGTATGCCTGAGGGGATTCGATCACACATCTACCACCCTTCACAAGAGTGCTTTAAGGTGAAGTTTCACATTATATTGAGACCATACTAAATTTAGTATGTTAGGCAGTGTTAGAATTTGCTGGGAACACAGCTCTGACAGGGTTGTGGCTAGGAGTCAGGACACTTGGGGTCTATCCCTGCTCTGGGTGGGGGTGTGGCTGGGAACAGTGCATCCTGGGATGCTGGAGGACTGCAACTTCCTCATTTTATCTCCATGGAGCAGACTGAAGTGATCCTAACAAGAGATAGGTAGCACAGCTCAGAGTTAACCCTTGCCTGAAGTGGCGTAATTTAAAGATGCTCAGAGTGTACTTAGTATGAGTTAGTGAACTTAAACCTGGAGCTTCTGGCATTTTAAGTGTCTTTAGTATGGTCCAAGTGTAACACGTAACTTTACCCTAGCCCTGTAGGCCTGAGAACACTCATTTCCTTCTGTTGAAACTGCTCCACTTTGTATAAAGGTGTATAAAAGAGCTAAAAGGGTGATGTTGTCTGCTATAGAGCACCAGACCAGTAGGATGAGGTGAATGAGGCTTTCTTCAGCAAGCTAGCATAAGTTTCCTGATCACAGTCTCTGGTTCTCAAGGGGGACTTCAATCACCCTGATATCTGCTGGGAGGGTAAAACAGCAGTGCACAGGAAATGCAGGAAGTTTTTGGAGAGCATTGGGGACACCTTCCTGGTGCAAGTGTTGGAGAGGCCAACTAGGGTCTATGCTCTTCTTGACCTGCTGCTCGCACATAGGGAAGAATTGGTGAGGAATGTATTAGTGGATGGCAACTTGGGCAGCAGTGACCTGAGATGATTGAGTTCAGGATCCTGAGGGAAGGTAGGACTTTGACTTTTTAACTACTTTATTCAGGGGTTCAGGGATACAAAAAGGTTGGCTGCTTACAAAGCAAAAAAACAAACAAATTACTATCAAACCAAGAACACCATGTCATTGCATTCAGCACATCACACCGTGACAGACACCTTTGCTTCATTCCACGTCATGTCTTACATGCTAGTTATGTGGTCGGAGTGCTGGCCACACGGTCATAACTATAAATAAACAATTTGTACCCTGCTCTATCCAATCATACACGTGACAACACCTTCAACTTCCCATACAAAAAGAAAGCAAAAAAGCAGCCTGGTGAGGGCCCAGGACGCGGCACGAGCTGGAAGTCGTAGTCTGACACTGAGCCAGCCCGGTCGCCCAGACCGGTCATGACATCAGAGCGCGTCTTTGAGATGGCCATCCTCCATGTGACACAATGCTGCCTCAAGGGCCCAGTGTGCCTCAAAGGTGGGCACCGCCCACCGGAGCACAGCGTACTCAAACTCCAGCGAGAGGCGCGCCTGCACCAGGAGGCGGAAAAGCCGCAAGGCATCATCTGAGCCGGTCCTGGCAAGCTGGGTT
>NW_005841969.1:1196027-1197051 GCF_000455745.1 Alligator sinensis
CTGACCCAGTAAAAAGGTGGCCAGGCAGACAGGTTCCTTCTCAACTGCCTGGTATGGGTAGGAGCACACATAGGTGGTCTCGGAGAAGCTCCTGCCCAGCGCTCACAGCAGCGGCTCGAGGGTGACAAAGAGCAGCCGCAGGCGGGGACAGTCAAGGAAGGCATGAAAGAGGGTCTCCTCAACACCCCCCGGGCAGAAGTGACAGGCCGTCAAGGCGGCTGGGTCAAAGTGGGACGCATACGTGCCAGTGGCTAGGATGCCGTGCAGCAACCGTCACTGCAGGTTGACAGTCTTCTTGGTGGTTGGCGGCTTATATAATGTGTGCCACACCGGGTGGGCTGGTGGGGAATCTGGCGGCCCCAGGCACTGTCGCCACAGTGTATCGGGGTGGCCCGCCAGCACTTGGGCTTGTGGGAACCAGTGGCGCCCATCCCAGAAAAAAAAATTGACCAGGAGGCACTGGAGTCTCTCGACTAGGTCCTGTGGTGGATCGAGTATGGTGCACCGGTGCCACAAGGTCGCCGCCGCTAGGTTGTTCACGATGAGAACACGCCCACAGTAGGAGAGGCTGGGTAGGCACCAGTGCCACCTTTGTAGGCGGGCCTCCAGTCCTTCCTCAAGGCCGTCCCAGTTGCGCGCCATGAACGTCGATGGCCCTAGGAACACGCCCAGGATCTTGAGGCCCTCATGGCACCAGGCAAGGCCCCCTGGCAAATCTGGGGGAGTCATGGTGACCCACGCACTAAGCAACAGGGTATCACTCTTGGTCCAGTTGATAAGGGGCCAAAGAGGCGCAGTCGTAGGCTCGCTGGCAGTCTGTCAGGGCCTCCACGTCTTCCTGGGTATTAAGGAAGATGGTCACATCGTCTGCATATGCTGACGGCTGGAGCAGAGGGGCAACGGACAGGCCCATGGCCGGTGGCAAAGCCACACCACCCAGGCGGCACCGCAGCGCATGCAGCAGTGGCTCAATGGCCAGGGCATAGAGCATGCCCGCCAGGGGCAAACCCTCACGGAAGACCCG
>NW_005841969.1:1197430-1200956 GCF_000455745.1 Alligator sinensis
AGGGGAGCCGGCCTGCCAGTTCTTAATGCAGCCAAGGTCTCCTTTCTTGGGCAGCAGCGTGAGCACTGCATGGCAGCAACTGATCGGCAAGACCTTGTCAGCAAGACTCTCCTGGAAAACACGCAGGAGACAGGGACTGAGAAGAGGCCAGAAAGTCTTGTAGAACTCAGCAGATAACCTGTCAAGGCCTGGGGCTTTGCCGGAGGCGAGGCCAGCTGAGGTCAGCTCCGCCAGAGACAATTCCTGTTCAAGCTTGCTGGCCTCCAGGGCACAAAGGCATGGCAGACCCGCATGGAGTTCCCGCATGGACTCAGGACAGGATGGCTCAAACTGCAAACAGGTCACGATAGAAGGCAACGGCGTACTCACATACTTCACCCGGGTCAGTGATTACCTGGCCCTCAGGGGTCTTGAGGTGATCTAAGACTTTGCTCGCTGCCCGCTGTCGCTCCAGGTTGAAGGAGGAGTGGGTTGGGGCATCTGTTTTGGCTAGCTCTTGGCAGCAGGCGCAGATCCTTGCTCCACGGGCTGCACTCTCCACCAAGTCACGCTGGCACTTCCTACAGAACCGGAGGCTCTCGCACAGCACCGCATCACTGCCGGCAGCCAGCAGGGCAGCCTCGAGCTCTACCACATCTTCCTCCAGCTCTCTGATACGGTGGTCATTTGTGGCCAGCTGAGTGTACTGCTGGCAAAAAGCCCGGATCTGTACCTTGCCCACATCCCACCATAGCTTCCAGGAGGAGTAATTCAGTCTTGTGACCTCCCAGCCCTGCCAAAAATTGGCAAAGCAGTCCTGGAAGTAAGAGTCTTGAAGCAGGCTGACACTGAAGCACCAATAGAGTGCTCACACGCAGGTTCTCTCCGGCAGGCTCAATTCACAGCATGCCATTCCATGATCTGACAGGCCTGAGGGAATGATGCGGCCACTGCGTAGGAGTGGCAGATGGTGCCTGGTGACATAAATGCGGTCGAGGCGGGCCATAGTGAGACCGCCAGGCCTCAAGGTGTACTGGCGTGCGTCGGGGTGCAGGGCTCGCCAGACACCAAAGAGGCCTGCAGTCTCCAAGATGGACTGCAGCTTGTGGGCTGAGGGGAGGTAAGGCTCAGGCCCCGTATGGTCAAGTGGGGTGGCAGCAGTACAATTAAAGTCCCCACCTACATCATTCTCACTAGCATCATGCAAAAGGGCAGCCAAGGCCTCAAAGAAAGTGACCCTCTCCTGGCCATCAGCAGGTGGTGTTGTGCTAGGGTGACGTGGATGGTCAGCAGGCCTGGACAGTCAGCAGGCATCCAGGGACAATCTCCCATGCTACCACCGTGTCATGTTGTAGTTGTGACAATAGAAGAGTCGCAACTCCGGTGCTAAGGTTGGTGCTGTGACTCAAAAACAACTGGCCTTGCCAGGCAGCGTGCCAAGCCAACTGATAGATCCTGTCAGAATGCGTCTCCTGGAGGAAGGTGACAGCCAGCCGCTTCTGGCACAGGAGCTCCCAGACAGCCTCTTTCACCAGATCTCGACAGCCGTTGATGTTAAAAGTACCAATGGTTGTGACTGCCATGGGTGTGGATATGGGAGAGGAAGAGTGAGGTAAGGTGTAAATAGAAGAGCAAGCCCCCAAGAGCAGAGCAAAAAACAGAGACAGGTCAAAAAAAAGGCCCATCATGCCCTACTCTACTCCAGGGACCCCACCAGGCCCCATTCATCTCTCCCCCGCTGTCCGCCTTTCTCCAGACGATAAGCCATCTGCCGAGTGCCTAGATCTTGTTGCATAAGTTTGGCTGCAGCTCTGGCAGCCTTGATAAAAACTTTAGGATCCGCGCACCATTGGGTGATGCACCACGCTATGGTCTTCTGTCCCTTAGTCTGTTTAAAAAATGTCAGGATCCCCCCATAGTCAGGACTGACCCCGGGGGGGCGGGGGCGGGGTCTGCCAAGACGGGCTGCATGTTTTCGAAAGACGCATGGCAAGGCTGCACCCTAGTTGGGAGCTCAGCTTCTACACCCTCAATATCTAAACCTATCAACCTCCTCTGATCTTCCAGGTCAAGGTCTGGCTCTCAAAGAGCAAACCCCACCTTCTTGGAGGAAGAGAGGCCATCCTGCTCTCGAGGTTGCTTGTGACACTCAGAAAGCTGGATCTCCATCTCACTAGCCTCCTCATCTAATTCAGTAGCTTGGGGTGTGACCAAGAGGTCAACAGACTCCTCTGCTGCCCCCTGGATCAGATCTCCAGAAGAGAGACATTGTGTGTAGGTCTTACTGCCACCCACCTCCGGAAGCTGGGAGACAGGTGAGGGGTCAGTGACCCCCGCCTTCTCCTCCCCCACCTCCAAGCTGCTGTCATCCCCGGTCAACAGGGTCATTGACATGACAGCTGGAGCGGGGCCAGGCTCTCCAGCAGGGGCCCCCGCAGCACCAGCTGAGGAAGGTCTCAGTGGGGATTGGGAGTCCTGAGTGGTCCCTTTCACTTTCTTCTCTTTGTTCTTCTTCTTCTTTGTGGCAGATGGCCCACCCTTCATAGAGGATGGGTCAGACTGCTTCTGGCCTGCCTTCCCAGGGCCATCCACCCCAAACAAGGTCGTGGTGGAGGGCAACTGGGAGGAGGCCTGAACCCCATCATCCGACAGGGCCTTGGTGCCACAATTGCTGACCACCCCAGCCACCTCAATCGGGATGGTCAGGGCAGGAAGGAGGGAAGTGGAGGCATCAGCCTCTCCACCTTGTGGCATCTCCGTACTGGTGGGGGTGGGCACTGTAGGTGGAATGAGTGGTGGGGAGGGTTGGGGCCTAGTCCCAGCCCCTCCACTGGACGGCACTCTCACACCAGAGACTCCAGCCCCCTCAGATGGGACAGGGGGAGAAGACCTGCATCCCAGAAGTGGATGCGCCATCCGTCGGCACCGCTGTAGTCGCCGATGTTCTGGCTGATCTCCCCCATGGGCATTGGGCTGCTAGGTGGGAAGAGCTCCCACACTGAAAACACGTGGTCTCCCCAAAGGAAAAATAGATCACAAACCTCCGCCCATTGAACATGAGGCTCAAGGACTGAGGCAGAGACCATGGGCCATCCCTGAGAAGCATGAAAGCCTGCCTTCGAAAAAATAGGACGTGCCTCAGTTTGGGGTTCTTACTTCCTATTGTTAATCAGCAAAAGGGACTCATAAGAACCCCATGGGGCTTGAGTTCCTTGGCCAGCTCCCGATTGGTCACATGCGGGGGCATGTCACCACCCTCACTGCTGGAGTGTCCAGGGGGGTGACAAAATAATGCGTGCCCGCAATGTCCAGGCCCTCTGCGCACACCCTGTTAACTAGGGTGGGAATCGCTGGGGTAAATCTTTGGGACCGTGTTAACATGACCTGCGTAATGTATGTTACGCTGTCCCGGAAGACTAGCAAGGGCATCAACGCAGACCTCGACCCTCATGTAGGGAGGGGTGTGAACCCTCAAGCCATGGGTAATGGGGAGGTTCTGAGAGGCATCCTCATGCCAGCTGCTGGGTGTAGGAGCAGCCATTCCTGC
>NW_005841969.1:1200971-1201373 GCF_000455745.1 Alligator sinensis
AGTCCTGCTAGGACCGGGTTAATTTGAAGTTATAACTAAGCAAAAGAAAGCAAAAGAAAACAAAAAAATTTATACTAAGTTAAAAGATAAGTGTCTGGGAAAGCGGTCACAAAATTCTAGATGGGAGGGGGAAAGGAGTGGAGGAAAAAAATGGCGGGGGGGTTGAAAACAGCGAAAATAATAGAAAACAAAGCGGGGGAAGAAGGGGTAATTAAGAGCACCCCTCAGAAGGCAAGCTAATGGAAAAGATAACTCCCCACAACAAGCAAACAGAAAAGAAAGAAAGAAAGAAAGAAAGAAAGACTTTTTGACTTTTAACAACTTTATTTCACAAAAGATCAGGTACAGAAAGCAAAAAACCATCAAACCACACCAAAGAGAAACCATTCCAGGACATTCAGA
>NW_005841969.1:1207796-1211162 GCF_000455745.1 Alligator sinensis
AAACAGCAAAAAGAAAAAAGAAAAGGAAAACTAAAGGGTGAGGGGGGATGGAAGGTAATTAAGAGCACCTCTGGAAGGCAGGCTAATGGAAAAGGTAACTCCCCGTAACAAGCAGACAGAAAAGAGAGAAAGAAAGAGAAAGAGACAGTAAAAGAGGAGGCTGCGAGACGCGTCTCACAGACAAAGAAACCGGAAGCAGAGGGGGAGGGAAGAGAGAGGAGAGAAAAGTGGGGGAGAAAGCTGCAAAAAAGCAAGAAAAGAGTCAGAAAGCGAAATAAACAGAGGCTAGAGACCTTTAGACAGGTGGGAGGGAAGAAAGAAAAGAGATAGGAAGCCGGGGAGTCTTACGCTCGGGATCGCCCCACGCAGCTCCAAGCGAGCCTGCTCCGCAGCGTCCGAGCAGAAGGAAGGAAGGAAGGAAGGAAGGACAGAGGGAGGGGAAACAGTCAAAAGGGCAAACAGTGTGAAAACCCTAACAAAGCCTTGATCATATCAAAAATTATCATCTTCATCCTCTCTTCACATCTAGCCATGCGTTACTGGATCATGAGTGAGCAGGACAATTCCAAGCTTATGTTGACCCTAGTCTTGATTTCAGTTCAGCTCAGTTTTAAAGCACTATATGTAAATGGACAATCAGCTGGTTTAGCCATTCACAGCCATACAGGCTGCTGCTCTGCTCACACACCCAGCATCAGACATCCCTCCCCCAACACTTCCAACACTCCTCTCCTTTGTTACTTTGCATCCCACTGAGCTGCTCAGCTAACCAGTTCCAACTTGCCACATGTTCTGGATTCACTGGCCTGATATGAAGTCATTTGAAATGTTAGCAGCTCTGCTAATTGTCTTAACTGCTGCTGTCACCACATGATACAGAATAGCAGAGTTTGAGGGAAGGCACAGGGGGATGAGTAGCTAACTCTGTAGACACAAAAATGGACCAGCAATACCAGACATATTTTGCCACTAACTATGCTGTTAAAGACCCACTTTACTTTTTGTTATTGTTGTTGTTGCAAATGTCTATAAAATTTTGAGATCCCTATAGCAGTACCTTATTTCAAGGTAAGGTCTATTGTGGCAGGAAGTTCCCATGACATTCGCAGGATACTCACATATTAATAAAATAAAAATATGTGAAATTCCTCACTTGGCCATTTCAGATTGTGTTATTTTTATGTGCCTGCAGAAATAAACAGCACAAATCAAGTAAAACCTGGTTTCAATATCTATCTATTTCAATACCAGTGAGGGAAAAATTCAGAATGATGGTGGAAAAAGAAGGGAAAGAAAACCAACACTCCAACATAAAGACTGACCAAAGTGAACTGCAACTCATTGGTTACCCCCTAACTGGGTTTGAGATATTCAGAAAAGTGGTTTCCTTCATGCACCACTCCTCAAAGAGGGCATGGCTGTAAGAGATCCCTAGCTGTATGAATAGGTGTGGCTCAGATTAAATCAAATAATTTGTTTTTTCCACAGCAGAGCTGTCATTTAGAAAGTTAAGAGCTATGGGGGGCAGCAGGGAGCAGGTCTAAATGGGCATGTGCCTCCACCAACTCTCACAGGTGTCAGCTTTTCTGAATAACACTACAATATGAAGAGGAAAGAAAGATTTTGATTTATTTCATTGGCACTGGGAACATACCTACTCTCCCAGTTACCTGGATGCTTTATGTTCTTGTTTATATCTGTTCCTGTCACAGCTGTTTCTCTTAAGTCTTTTGTAAGACAAGCCCATGTTTGTTCATGAATACCAGGAGTAATACCAGCTTTTTAAAAATAATAAAGTTCCATAATAAAATGAAGGGATGCTGTCATTTAATTTTACACCCTATATTTAACGTTTTTTTAAACTAAAGAAAACTCTCTCCGAATTGACATTTCATGAACTTTTCTTCTACTTTAAACATGACCATGCTAAAGCATAAAAGTGATACTGGCTATAAAAGTGATGCTGTCTATAGACACCGTAAGTAACAACTAATTTTGATGTCTTTGATCAACATTTACTTAGGAGTTTGCTTGAGTAAGAACCAAAAAAAAGTAAGGATACCCAAACTTGACCCATTATTCAACTAATACAAACAGTTAACATACCTCCCTGTACAATCAGGGAGGTAAAAAGATGCAGCCCCTGACTTTAAAAGCCCAAAATCTAGATTTAAAATGGCTGATCTAGGTTTTGTCATTAGAAAAAATTACAAAAAACAGTTGATGAAATTTAAGGCTCCAATAAGTTTTCCTATTGTACCTTAGATTAGGTGATTTGGTTCCAATTCAATATAACACAAATATCAATATATACACAAATATCATTGAAAGCAAGGAGGCTTAAATACAAGTTTAAAGAAAGAATGTGCTTCAGGTGTTTGCCAAAATGGATGGACTGTTGAATGGAGGCTTAAATGTCTCTGGCTGATAGACATTCTGGCACTCCCAGGTAAGGAAAGTGTATCAAACTGCTGAATAGGTCAACAAAGCACAGCAGTGTATTCACATTCTGAAATTAACTCCATCACCCTGTTTTCATTCTGATTAAACAATGAAGTGGGAAAAACAAAGAACCAAAATAAATAAGGAAAGTAAAATTAATCATTTTAATTTTCTCTAATCAGAGAAGCATGAGAATATTGTTTTTTAAATGATATGTGTCTTAACAACATCCTTCTAAAATCATTTATAGTAGAATGCTAATAGGTTCAAACCTGCCAGTCAGTTTGGTGACGTAAATGTATTACCAGGTCAAGAGCTAGATATAACCAAGGTTGGTACAATGAAAACCTTGTCACCTGGCATTCTGATTCTCCTTACTGAGAGCAGTGATGTCAATCTCCCCAGTAATTCATCCTTTAAACTTGTGTAAGGACAAAAAGGCAGGGGATTGTCTCGAGGTCAGTCACATCATCAGCCCGCCCACCTGTCTAGAGTAGTCTGCTCACCTGACTTTCCCACCACACCTTTGTTGTAACGAAAAAGTTGTTTCTAGGTGAGAGGCTGCCCTTTTAAGGCCCTAATACCCAGGGTGTATTACACAGCTCCAAAATTTCCTTTACTGTGTCCCATGCCTTGCAGGTGTTACACTGTGTCGCAGAGCACCTCGGTGCTCTGCTCCTAGAGGGGAGAAACTGCCAGGGAGAGAGACAGAGCCCTGGCAGGTCATAACGAGCCCAGCTGAGTGTTGCCAGGGTAACAAGCCCAGCTGCGGGTTGCCAGGGCAACTAAGGAGAGCCAGCTGCCTGTAGGAGGCAGGGCCTGGCCCTTATAAAGCCCAGGGCTGAGACCAGGCTGGCAGTTCCCTGCCAGCATCCGAGAGGGGCAGGAGCTCCTGGAGCTAAGAGGCGAGCAATGCAGGAACCG
>NW_005841969.1:1211889-1223286 GCF_000455745.1 Alligator sinensis
GGAGTCGTCGGCACCCTCACAACTATATATAAACAGCAAAGACGTGGCGGGCGAGAATAAGAGGGTGTCTTGGGCCAGCCTTGACACGGAGCGAGGGACCTCGAGGAGATCACGGCCCTCCTAAAGGACCCCGCCGTGACACACTGCTATTGTCAACTCTGTGTGCCCCTCTGGCACCAGGCCCTCCAGCCCCTATATCTCTGTTCCCCTCTGGCATCAGACTCTCTGGTGCCTGTCTCCCTGAGCTTCTCTCTAGCATCTTCTGGCTATACCCAAATCGTACGCCCCCTTCTCTAGGCACTAATGAGGGCTCCACCTCCCCTACATCCTCTTCCCAAACCACTGGGTAAATAGCAACACAAACACAGGCACCCAGGATACAACACAACTCCCACAATGAAGGAGGCAAAACTTACATCCCTAGAACAACACATCTCTTAGCTCTGGGTACCTTGGGGCTTCTGGAGCCTTACTGTTCTTGTAGGCAGCACGAGGTCTCAGGAAGCTCTCTTATGAAAAAGCTCCTTTCCTTGCCAGTTGCCAGAGAGAGTGCCCTGCTGGCTCCAGCCCTGAGCTTATATGTCCCCAGGGCCCTGCTTCCTTTCAGTCATCTGACTGCCTGCAGGTGCTGGCAATTACCCCATTAGGCTATTGCTCAGGCAACCAGCAACTGTAGAGCTCTGCCTCACCTGCAAGGTACACTGGCCAGGCTTATTCTGCCCTTAAAGGAGCAGGCACATCTTAGTTTCCTGCTACAGGCACTTTTACTAAATTTAAAACCTCTATGTTTCTGACTTGAATTTTTGTGTAACAGAGGCAAATGATAAATTTATTACAACATACAATGAAATCCAGGTAACTGAAGAGGGAAAACAAGTGCTGAAATATGTATCAGTATTATATAATGTGCCATTTTATTGTTGAGTAAATCGGTTAAGTTAAAACTGAAATTAATATACACATGTACATATAACATGTTATAATCTATTTAAAACAAAGAAGCAGGAAGCACTAACATGCCATTGCTTACTGCCATAGCTAGTAAAGGCATTAGCCAGATGTTGAAACTTAAATGCATCAAACAACAGTGATCATTATAGCCTTCAATCACCCCATTTAGAATTTACAATAAGCTAAGCAGAAAGCCATTATTTCCACCTTCAGCATAAAGTTTTCCTCAGGCTGCAAATGGAGTCCTGCAATGGACTGATGCACCATCTGTTCCAACTTTAGATCCCTTTTCTGTGGAACTTCCTGCAATGGGAGCAAGTCATTGATGAGACCCAAGAATATAGGGATATCATTAGTTACTATCTTAGGAAGATTAAAATCCCTGAGGGCTCTCATCAAAACCTTAAAAAAAAAAAAAAAAGACTGACACTATAATTAAATGAAATAATAACAAACCATAATATAAGGCATAAAATTAACAAACATTATGAATTAATCATACTTAGACAATTACAACCCATATGGCTAGTTAAACTCAATCTGCTACCTGTAGTGACACAGACTGGATACTGTATATTCAATACCAGTGCATTTTTCCCAGGATATAATTACTTAATTTTGTGAATGAGAAAATTACATGTAAAAGCCAATATTTTCATGGCGTATTCTTCTCTTCAGTGCTCCAGGTTAGATCAAATGCATGGCTGCCTGTCAAATTTTGTGAGATATTTAATCCTTTTCCATGGCATCAATGCTACCTTTAGACATGCATAAATATTCCCTTCACATTTACTCACACTAAGATTCATATGAGATGGATGGAGAGGCACTGTTCATATCAAATCTGCATTAGGTTCAAACAAGGCTGTGGCCTCAGTAGCGTCTTAATTTTGCAGATTGTACTCCTTCAGGCTTTGGTTCCAGTTAATGCCATAAATTAATTAAGACAACGGTTCTCCTAGGATTTCCATCATCTGAAGCCATTTCCAAACTGGATCCTGAAACTGACCCCTTTCCAGTTTTGTCTCCAATCTGATTTGGGATGTGAGGATCTCATTCCTTCTTCCACATCCTCAGGTTTTTTGGACTAGAGGTTCTGGTTCATGCTGCTCCCTGGAAGAAACAGCATTCCTTGTCCCATGTTATTGTCATCTCTATATACCATAATAACAAATTCCTAATAAAGAGTCAAGTCAGCATCTTACCAAGGAATTCCAGATTAACGATCTTTCACTCTCCAAGTCTTCAAGTTCAGATTGTTCTCCTAGCCATTTAAATGAAAGACAGGCAAATAACTGGACAGAATATCTGCACCACTGATTGTCTGTTTGGTTTTTGTCTCCTCCCTGACCAGAATCTGAACCAGAATGTGCTATGGTTCCCCAAAAAAAACAACCCAAAAAACCCCAGCCTGCCAAAACTATAAACCATAAACTACATGCATTCACCATGATGAATATGACCTGCCACCTGGCAGGGCCCTTACAGCTATCCCAAAAGTCTTCTAATTCAACAGAGGAGAAAGTGGCCAGAACATGCTCTAGACCCTGACACACTTACAAGTTTTCAAAGATAGCCTGCATGCCAGAGGATGGTTGGGACAGCTCTCCCACCAACCAAAGATGTCCTGAGACCAGGGTGATGGAAAACAAAAATGGAGAAGGGAGACTAGGGTTGCTTATTGCTGGTTTAACCTTGGGTAATTTTTAACCTGCACTAAAAAAGGTTTTTAAATTCTATTTTAAAAAGACATTATAACTATACACACACACAGATATATATATATAAAAACAAGTAGTATCACATAAACTCTTTATTTTGCATATTTAATGAAAGTGACAAAAATTGTTTAAAATAAGGAACATGTGGTATCATAAGCATTTTGGCAATTAATACATCAAGAACTATTCAATCAGTCACAAAACACTGCAAGGACTTAAATGAGGATATGTTCATCTTTTTTAAGTGAACAGATTCAAATACAATGAACACAAACTGCCATGCTGCCTCTCCATCATTTACAAAATATTTATTTCTCTTTGGAATCCATATGCCCATCTTAATTATTCCAGGCATATAATACCAACTACATCATATAATTCAACAGAGGACAGAAGCAAGCATTTCCTTTATGGAAAGTACATGACCTGAATATATTTAAAAGTTTCACTGTGCTGTCATAAGCAAGCCAATCTACACACAATTGGAGTTTTCTGACTACCTAACATAAAACTATGCTACCCCTGGCTATTATGACAAGTAAATATACATGTTTGTTTCCCTTATTTAAGGTATAAATGCCATTTTAGAATATGCAATTTTAGAATAATGCCATTTTAGAATATGGTATTATTTCAGGTATAAATGCTATTTTAGAAATGGCATTCCGGCCAGTGCATTTCAGGGTGATTACAAATGCACATCTTGAATGGTTAAAAATCAGTCAGTTTTCAGCCTCATGTTTTATAACACCATCTGAGGAGTGTTACACTCACCATGAAATCCCACGCTTGTCATGTCTTATTGCTTAATTAAAATAATGTAATCAAAAACCTCAGAGAACAAATGTTGACTGAAAAGATTATGCTAATCGTATATGTATCTAGTATTCACATATTACTCTACACAGGACAAGATGACTAATGTGTTAATAAAATGAAACGCATCCAACTATCTTGTCAGATGCTATTTTTATCTCAACATTTACATACATTTGTCATGAAGGGAATATACTCTGAGTAAAGGTAATAAATACTGTTATGATTAAACATGTTTGACACAGTGCTCTTACCCATCTATTAGACAACTCTACATGCATTGGAAGCATGAACTTGTAAACTTTCACAGTCCACTAAGCAAGAAAAGTAACTCTTCTGTTACTCGAGTTTGGAAAAGGAGTGAATAGAGGTTGCATACTTGTAGGAGAAAGAAAAAGGAAAAGAATACAAGTGGCCAATCCAAAGCTAGATCCAATAAGTGTTCAATAGGTCACACCCCATAACTGGAGCGCCAAATTCTCAGTTTCTTATTTTGGCTCTTAATTTCTGGGCACAAAATCCTCCATCAGGACTGCACCAAATTTGATCTACTATTTTTAATACTGTGTCTCTCAGGACTGAGAAAGTCCTATGCGGCATAGCCAACTGACTAGATTCTTCCTCTGCAGCTAATCCATATTCTAGGATAACAGGATCGTGAAGCAAGAAAGCCCCTGAACAGTAACAGAGATATGCCTGACTCTGTAAAAGGAGGGGCTCAGTTTAAATGCACCCGACCTGCAAAGATTGAGATAGGATTAAGAAAAAGGGGTGTTGATGGAGGAGCAGAGAAGCAGGCAAGGAGAGGGGTGGAAGAAGTGGTGTCATTTGTCCCTCCTGGAAAAGCCAGATAAACCTATGTAATTATGCGCCCCAGTCTATGCTTTCTTAAAAGGACAGGCTTTTAAGCAGACTCCTTTCCTCTCCTCTCTGAATGCATTGCAAAGAGATAATCAAGACCTGAGCTCATACAAGAGTATATAATAATGACTTGCCTGCTTTCTCTCCTACTGCTGCTGATATTTAAGTACAATGCCAAGAGTATTTTTCACACTTCTGCTACTGAATATGCTGGAAATCCTCTATAGTCAATTACTAATGGGTAATGTCCTGCCCTCCAACTTCTTCGGTACACTCCTTAATGACTGTATAAAAGTTCAGACTTATCCTCCAGCACCTGTTTGGAGAGTAGTTCACGACAGTCTGTAGAGAGACACAAACTTTCTGACAATCATCCAGGCACCACAAGTCCTTCTGCCACCAACATTATTTCACAGATAAGTTCGAAGTCTGGAATCACCACTGCACATGGCCTGTCCAGTGGGTAAAATATATGTGACAGGTGATTTAATAGTTCATTGTTACGTTACTGTCTACACTGCTGATGCTAACAATAAGCATCTGTAAGTTGAAGTAATGAATCAATAAAAAGTAGCATTAAGAGAGTAACTACAGTGCCAAGAATATTTTAAAATAATATATATTCTAGGACTTTTCTGGGTTTTTTTAAAAAAACAATGTTATATAAAAATGGTTAACAATAACAATGAAAAGGGTCTAAATAAAGAAAATCCCACTAGAACTTTGTAAATAATTGAAAATATTCTTATCTGATAATAAAAGACCACAAACCATATTTGAATTTGATAAACACAAGAAATCAATTTTATACCAAGTCAGTTCCAAAGGTATAACATATATACCTCTTAGGAATAATAATACAAGTGATAAAAACATACCAAAATCCAAATTGGTGCATATTGAGTCAGCAAATTCTAGGACTGAATATCTCTTGGAACTTTCAGACAAAAATTCTTTAATAATTCTATAAGAATTTAACTCCCGTGTCACAGTAAACATAATATAACATTTTTAGTATTTTTTATGGTTTTAGTATTTAACAGCATGGGGTTTCTCTAGGAGAAAACAGGAAAAAGCCACTGGAATATATTATCCAGAGATTTATTAGACAATCCAAATACTTGAGATATCCACAGAGAATGATACAACACAGACTTTTTTAAAGTGGTAGTTAAATAAAGTATTTCCTTCCTTCCATATATCCCAAGCAAACCCAGAATTCTAACATTAATAACCTCTGCATGGCTTTTTGAGAATCTCTGTTTTCTGATGTAGTAGAGCATTAAGCTAAATAATGACACTTGTTCATGTTTTAGCTTTCAATTTTTCTGTGTCAGTTCCTAAATCTTCTTTCTAGTTTCACTGATTTGCTTTTATATTCGTGGAAGCTTTCCTTAAAGAGCTGTATAGTGCCACTAATTTAATTAAAAGGAAGAAAATACTTTATACTTACCAAAAAGAGCTTTAAGATTTTTTGGAAGTTCTACTCTTCCTGCATATCTTGGATTGAGTGTTATGAAAATCCCAAACATTGTTTTCAATTCAATGGTTTCACCTAAAAAATTAAACCTATGGAAACAAGTTATTGTGCCGTAAAATGATAACAACTTTTTGACTTTAAAGAATACTTTGTTTCTGATCTACCTTTCTTGTTGTGCCAAAGAGCATCCTAGATGGTTTGAGCCACTACAGAAAGCATATCCACAGAAATGTGATTGAATTCATCAAAGCACCCCCACACTCCCGGTACCAACCTTTGTGGATATTATCAATTGACTAATGAAAAAGAAAAGGAAAAATATAGTTGCTGTCAACTGGCCTCAGAATACTGAGCAAGTACTTAGTAGAAAGTTTTAAGTATAATTAGTTTGCTTTAGTCTTAAAAACAGGTCATTTTAAATAATTTAATAGGTGCCATCATATGCTGCATGGCTAACTCTGTCCCCAGAAATACTTATATTGTGCCTTTTGAGACTGGCACAAGAAGAGATGTTTTAAGAGCCATTTTCAATTAGCTGTGAGGAGTTAACAGCTAAGCAGCTAGAACAGTTCAGGATCTCTACCAGCTCACAAAAACAGGACTCGGCTACCTCACATTTCGAATGTAATAGCCTGTGGAAAAATTGGGGAAGAACTCTGGCTTCAGGAGGCAGAAATCTTAACACAGCTTCTCCACAGGAAATGAGGGAGAATCCAGTGCCACGTTCCATCTGTAGGGGCAGCATAATCCCTAAGACTATGGGGGTCCCTTTTGCTTCCTTTAGGCTAGGTACAGACATGCAAAAAGTCTGAGGCACAATTGATGAAACCTACATGGGTTTCTGTTAAGTGGTGTAGGTTAGATCAGGAGCAAACATAATGGAAGTCTATCCTTTCATGGGTATGCAGGCTGCCTGGCACTCCTACATACTTCCCAGCAGGCTCCACAGACTCCCTGGGCTGCCAGAGACTGCCAAGCACAGCCAAGAACCCAGGCAGCCCCGACTGGCTGCTGGGCATGGGTAAGCACACCCCCAACCTCCTGCTGTCACCGCAGATCCTACCCTAGGTTTCCAGGACAGCCCTAGAGCAGGACCTACGGCATGTTTTCCCTACCTCCGCTGCCAAAAGCCAGGCTGCCGGGTGTGCCATGGTTACCCACTCTAGGGCTCTCCTGGAAGTGGGGAAGGGTCTGTGGTGACAGCAGGGGGTTAGAGACATGCTTGCCCATGCCCAGCAGCCAATCAGGGGTGGTCTGGGCACTCCATAGAAGGAAGGATCAGGCCCCTTGGAGCTCTGGTACAGGCAGCTGCCACTGGTGCCAGAGCTCCAAGGGGCCTAGTCCTTCCCTTGGCAGAATCCCCTGCCCCAGCTACCTTCCAGTAGTAACTGAGCATGTTTTAAGGCATTCTGCCAAATAAAACATAAATACAGTTTGTTCACAAAAACTCAGACAAATATGTATCACTTCTTACTTTCTAACATATGAACATGTAACACAACATGGAAATGCATGTAAGTGTTAGAATCAATTCACTGTTTTCCACTCATAGCTGGCTGGATTCAGGAGGCAGGGCTGGGGAAAGAGGCTGTGCTGGCTCAACTCTGTAACAGTCCAAGGGCAGGCCCGCTGGGTACTTGGCTGGAACAGCCAAGCCCGATGGAGTTTCAGTGGGCCTCCCTGCAAGGGAGGGCTAGCAGGGAGCTGCAAAGGCACCTGGGATGCTGGCAGGCAGTGATGTACCATGAATCAATAGAGAATCTGGTACAGAAGTTTGATGCACTGGTCTAACTTAAATTGATTACGTTTGGCCAGGTACAGACATTACACATAAACCAGTACAAGTGTTTGGAAACCAGTCCATACCTGTCACAGAACAGAATTCCAGGGTACAGGGACTGTTTGAAAAATGACAGAACCCAGTCTAAGATGGATCTGGGTCAATGAGGTATTAGACTTCATCAGTTTAGGTCAGACTGGTCCCTAGGTGGGTTAGCGGGGGAGGTACTCAGCAGAAGGAAGGATCGGGCCCCTTAGAGCTCTAGTGAACTGCAGACACCAGCAGCAGCAGCCACCTGATGTGATTCCTGCAATCATGCCAGGTGCCTGCTGCCGAGTGCCTGCTACTCATTGGAGCTCCGAGGGACCTGATCCTACTGTCTGCAGAGTGGCTGGGCCACCCCCGATTGCCTGCCAGGCACACGCCTCATCCCCCTTCCAGGAGAGCCCCATAGTGGGTCACCATGGCATGCCCTTCTGGTTGCTGCCAGCTGGGCTGCCCGACATTCCCTGGGGCTCTCCTGGAAGGAAATTGGGGTCAAGTGCCTGGCAGTCAACCACAGGTGGCCCACCACTTGGCTGCATTTGGCAGCTATCAGCAGTCTCCCGCACATGGAGAGGAGATCAGGAGCACCCCCAGTGTGCTGGCCTTGGCCAGTACAGGCAGCCATTGTGCCCCTCCCCCACCCCATGAAAGGATGAACTTGCGTTCTGTTTGCTCCCAAACTAATCTAATCACTTAGAGAAACCCACGGAAGTTAGTTCGAATCCACCTCAGGTTTTTTGAATGTCTGTACCTAGCCTTTGAGTGCACATGGATTGGGGTCTGCTTCAGAACAGGTTCCACCATTTTTAAGCCAGTCTATGTTTGTGTGCACCGAACTTCTCTTCTGTTATGGGAGTAAACTGGTTTGTGTGTCATGTCTGTACCTGGCCTTAGAGGTGTTGCATGCTAAGGAAGTATGCAACGTGGCCAGTCTTTGTAATCTGAAGCATACAGGCCTTGTGCCTGTGAGTGCACAGAAAAACAAGAAAATGGCCCTTTCCACCCCCCTTACATGGAACAGCATGACAATCTGAAGCAATGAAAGCAAGGGCAAGAAAAGGCAGTATTCCTGCCCAGAGCAGGGGGGTTGGACTCGATGATCTTTTGAGGTCCCTTCCAGGCCTTAATTTCTATGATTGCTATGATTGACCAACAAACTGATTTATGGATTTTTTTTTTGCTTGTCAGTACATTGTCTACCCTGATATTTTCAGACATCTTCCTCAAGGTTCCAGTCTACTGAGAGCATATATTTCATGGAGACAAAGCTAATCTAATATTATATTCTTTGACATCACTGGCAGCTTCAATATATTGTGAGCTGTTAACTGTATTAATGCGGTGACCAAGTTCATATCCCTGGCTGCTGACAGGCATGAAAAAAAGTGCTTTACCAAAAGAAGCAGTACGTTCAACCCAGCTCTGCCACATATGTATAGACGGGGCACTTCAGTGGGACTTTTAGACACTTTCAATCAGCTATTAAATAAAAATGCCAAAAAAGCCCCAATAAAGCAACCAATGTATACAGACGTTGGGGGAGCCGGGTACAATTAACACAATGCCTCTTCTGGGCATGTGCTCAGTTCAATGCAGAGGCATGCCCAGTTTAAAGTGCCATTTTGGGGAGGAGGGGGCAGGGGGAAGGGGCTTAATGTCTGTAAGCAGCCCATGTGTACAAGATGAACTGTGTTATAAGATGCATATCATATGCTTGTTCATAATCTTTGCATTTCTCATCGAGACTCTCACATATTTCTAATGCTAAAAGAATTTCACTCCACTATCAAAGAACATACTCATATTTTTACCTAAACATCCACATGTCATAGTTTAAACCACAGCTGTAATTTTATTTAATAGATTGGATGGTGCACCTATCATAAGATACTAAGGGGACAATTGCTTATATTCCCTAGAGTAAAAAGGAATATGAAATAGTCTAATAAAGTCATTTTATTTTTTTGCAAACCTGATAAAATCAGGACAGTTAGTAAAATAAGGTCAATATTTACAGCAATACATCATGGCAGTTCTAACTGTGAAATGATTCAAATTAAACTCAGTAAATCAAACACATGCATTATATCAGTATGATTTCTTGCTTATAATAATAGATCATACATACTAGATCTAACACTATACTTACTCTTTCTCATAAAAATCCATTCAATTCATTTAAATCTGATCTCATATTAACAGCAAATAACTAGCATTTCCTTTACTCAAGATTAATGAACTTCACTTTGCATTGACCTCTTACTTATACTGGACACCACTCCTATATCCTTCAGATTCATCTGTAGCAGAACCTTCTTTACCTTATCATAGTATTAGTCTTGGATTGGTCTAACTAGTCATGTAGATTTCAATTTATTTCTCTGCATTAGCCATTGGCTTATTTTCTAGCATATCCATACTTCTCTGAAGATACTCAGAAGTCCATTCTATGGCTGCTACTTTTGCAGTAAAGTTAAATAAAGACTTACGGACCACGAGTCCTCATGTTTCAGGGTACAAACTAGTTTCCTCCATCAATGGAATTTTTCCGGGGAAAAACTGGCAGACTGAGAAGGAAATCCACAACCACCAAAAGCCCAATGACAGCTTTGTACAAGCAGATAGGCGCTATTGTGCAGGTGGAGTTTTAAACCTTCCTCTGAAGTTTCAGGCACACCACACTACAGAAGACAGAATATCCTACTCAGTTGACCTATATCCTGCTCCAAATTAGTGTTTCCTACTACAAGTTCCTGCACAGAAAATTACCTGAGCCAAAGGAAATGTCTATTTCAGAATGCACGCCTTTCCTTTTGCTGTGGAGTGCATGTTTTGCCTGTTCATGTGCCATGGTAGGCCAGAAGCAGGTGGTGCAGAGATACAAGCCAGAAATTCTTCTTCTGTTTATTCCCCTTTGTACCAACAGAAGAGGTGGAACAAGGCTCCAACACTATATTACTGAATTATTTTACTACTAATGGAAATCAGACCAAGAGCAATAATCTTTCCCAAAATATTCACAATCTTTCACGAAGTTTGCTTTCTACTTTATCCTTCAGAAATGCTGGGTATTTGCAGGTTTCAGTAATACCATCTGGGTTAGCAGTTCATTAACTGCTAGCAGCATGTAAGATTTTATGATTTTAGTCAAATGCATTACCTTGTAATCCATTTGTTCTGAACAGTTGAAAATGTACACCATAGTACCTAAAGAATGATTGTTTCGGTTTTTCCTGTTCCAGCAGGGTCCAAAACTGCTCCACTCATTGTTAAATGAAGAGCCTGGGTCAATGCTATATAACATCTGCAGAAATGGAAACAATGCATGCACAGGCTATAAACTACGTGCAAGAAGTACAGCAGAACACTGAAGAGCATCAGAGCTTTGCAAATGACTGGATTTTGCAAATTAGCAAGTAGCAATAAGGTTACTTCCACACCAGTGCTCCCTCCAGTCTGGTACAGTCTAACAGGATATGAGCTGAACATTTGACCTCCAACATGGACCACTACCAGAAACTTCAGAAGAAGATGCAAGAGACAGGTTAATAGATAATTATGGAGTTAATCAACCCACATGAACTATCAGATCTGGAGGACTCAGAATAAGAGACAGAAACTTTCTTGCTCCCCCAGTACTGCCAAACACCTTCACACTTTATTTTCCTATATATGTGGTATTACTGGTAAAACACTGATGCATCTGAGCTCAAAGTCCATCTGGTTGCATCACTACAGATTTC
>NW_005841969.1:1223317-1239292 GCF_000455745.1 Alligator sinensis
CCATCACTGTATCTAGTATATTCTAACAGGAAAATGAGCTCAAATGCAAGCAAATTCCAGCAATATAGGCCAGGGAAAGGTTCCCTCACCAAACACCTAAAACAGAAACTGCATTTAACTCTTTTTAATTGACTTGTGATTTCCCATTAAGCCTCTTTGAAAAATAAGGTGAGTGTCAGGAGTCATATTTGGCGATGTGGCTACACATTAAGAATTTGACTGTATCCATCAACATATTTCAAAGCCTATTGGATGGCAATAACTTTCATCATGAGCTGATTATGTTGATTATCAAAGTGCGAGGCCTATGGATGAAGTTATTTTATGACCAATGTCCTTAGCTAGAGAGTTCCAATAAGATAAACAGAGCCGAAAGTATGTTACCCTGGAATTTATTGCTCACTTGTTATTCGTTTGAGGTGCTGTGCAGGCCTGTGAGTGCCAGAGCCAATTTGTATCACATGTGGTTTTACTTTTTCCTATTTAAATCATGTTTCTCCTTCCCCTGCTGATGTATGAAAAGCCAGGGAAACGGACTAAATATCAGATCCTGAAATATTTATCTGCATGAGTAAGACTGCCCACACAAGTGGCCCCATTGACTTCAGTATAGCCTCATGCATAAATATTTACAAGAGAAATGATAAAAATGACTAAACAGAATGATGTGCTGTCAAGTGCAAAAGGTTAAAAACGGAAATATATTTTTTCTTTAATCTATGTCAGTTGTATTCATTTTGGTGCTTACTAATTTGTGTGACTTGTGAATATGATTTTGAGGTTGATTATGTCTTTTTAATGGATTGCCTTCTCATCTCAAAAGGCAAGTGGAGAAGTGAACACTACTACAATCTGATTTGAATGCTATCAATCTGACACATTTCATAAGATGGCTTCTAATATATAGAATCAGGTTTTCTTATAATGCACAGTAAAAGCAAATACACGTTAAAACTGTACATCATGTTGAAATGTCACATATTTTGATTGCTGCCCTCTTCTTGTCCCTTATTTTGGGAAAGCAGGTGTGAAGGGAACAGGACTAACAAGAGTTATTGTCATCATCGCTCTGGTGCATTACTTGTATGCTCTAGTCCATTCTCTTTCTTTTTGCTCGTCTCTTATGTTATATTAAAAGTGAGTGTTCACTGGATACCAATAATAAATATGATTAAGAACATCACAACTGCAGGAGCAAGAGAACTGAAATGCAGTTAATATTTCCATGGAATTTTTTCCAAAGACAATTTCTCACAGGGATGGGCAATTGTTCAGAGTTTCTCTTAAAAAAAGATTTATATATATAAGATTAAGACTATGAGTACTAAGAATCAAGCATGTGCTCACATGCTTTACTGGATGCAATGCCAGAGTTACCAGCACTTTACAGAGTGCTCGGTCCCTCCCTGGCTAATATGTGCTGAGCCATCATTTCTATCATTATTGATCATGAAGTCCACCAAAATGTGGATGCTTCTTAGCTACTAGTGAGTATTTCCATATGCAGGTATCTATCTATTGTAATATCAAAATAGAGTGAATTAGAGCTGCATGTGTTTAGGCCAAAGATAGAAGTCACGAGGAAAGTATTCTGTCCCACTTTAAATATGTCACACATGTAACATGGCTGTTTATTTATTTTAACTTTTGAGAATAGTCACAGATTTCAAGAAAAAAATCCTCAAAAAACAAAGTTTAAGGCAAGACCCTCAGCTGCCTTAAATCAGCATGACTCCACTGAAGTCAAAAGCATGCCTATTCACAATACCTGAATAACTTAACCTTGGAAATTGCTTTTTATTTCCCCTCCCAATATCTGTAATATCAAAGACAGTGCAAAGATCGTCCAGTGACTTCAGTAAATTAGAGTGTAGAGAAATGCAGCTCTTCTTCACTGTTAAGGGAGAGGGAGAGTTACCCCTCCTCTCCTTGGTTCACAAAGGCTCCAGTAAGCAGGAAATTTTGATGTGTGAGCAGAAAAAGTTTATGCTCCTGTGAGGAACTGCTAAGAAGACAATCATGGGACAGGAGAGAAGTATCCCACCAGTGAGCGTGATAATCACCTACTGACTTGTCTCCCTCTCCATCATCGCCACGTCCTCCTCGGCAGGGGGAAGTCCTTTTACTAGCACCCACATTTTGGATTGGATAACTGTGGGCCAACCTGGAAGCCAAGATTTTTTTAGAAACATCTTTTCTCTTCTCACTGAGTCCCATCACCCCAGGAGGTTGCCATTCTGTACCACTAGATGATGTGGAGACCTTCAGTGTCACCTTGGACTGGGCCCTCCTCAATTTGATCTACTTTAAGAACTGATTCTAGGACAGAGGACACCTGGAAAGTTCTGCATCATAATTTAGGATAATAAAACTTGGTGTCAATACATGCACCTGGAATTTTTATTTTGCTGCTAATTTACATTTTCCCTGGAATTGGAAGACTCATTTGAAATCTCTCCTTAATTGTAAAATACTTCCCTTTTTTTTTTTTTTTTGTAATCCATGTCTTTTAGAGTACAGGCCAAGGCTATAAAGAGATTGTGCCTTTTGCTAACATTTGGTATACCTACCAGACGGCACAAAAAAAGGCAATTTTCAAAATCCACTAAATGGTACCTAATACACTGAGGAGTATAGGATAATTGTAATTATAGGAAAGGTGAATTAACTTACAAAGTGAAAATATTTCAGATCTAACCGGATCCCAAAATCCAGTTACCAAATCTAAATTAAATTAGCACTGTGGTAAGGACAATAGGAAGCAACACCACTAAGTTTCTCTTTGCTTGTAAGTACATTTCCATACACACATTTTTCTGTGTTGTTTTTCTATTTGTGTTTCCTGGAATTATATTTGCCATCATTTCCTCCAAAGCAAGGATAACCAGAATTTCTTTATTTTAACATGTCAGTGTTCTTACAAGAACCCTTACCAATTTCTGTACCTTCCAAGGTGATATCTTTGCCCCCTGCCCTTTTTTGCTGCCTCAGCTGAGGCAGATTTCTTCACTTCTTACCTCTGATATTGTTCACCAGCTTGAAGAAAATCTCTTCTTCTATTTACCACCCTGTGTTCTTTCATCTCTCATGCTAGCTGGCTCCAGTGGGTCTTCTTACTTGCTCTAAATCTTCTTCCAGCCTCATTAGTCCTCTTCTCCGCCCTTGATCTTCATCTCTTTCACCTTTGTGATTGTCTTTTGTGTGTTTTCTGAAATCTCTGACTTCCAGAAAACCTTTTCCCTTAGCGCTACAGTACTTTTGCTTTCTTCTGTGACCATCTCTACATGATCCTCTAACCCTACTGTACTTCTTGTTATTGCTGTAAACCTGTTCACCTTGTACTTTGCTTGCAGATCTGCCTCCATCAGCTTCTGAAGGATCAGGCTATTTCTTTTGTCGTCTCCTGATCAAGATGTTCTATCTTTTTTCCTTCAGCTCCATGAGGCATTCTCCTTTGTTTGTTCTTGTACACCCTCTCTGGCACATTGATCCCAGAGCTTTACTAAGATAGAATTGATCATATTTCTCTCTTCCTATTTGTTCTAGTGGCCAGTCTTTCCTGCCTTTTCTTACCAGTTGTTTTTGTCATGTGCAAGTAAGCTATTGTTCTTGTAATTACTTTTTAAGTCACCAAATGACATACAGAGAATGGAAGTGTTGTGTTAAATTGCCTTATACACTGAGTACATTGCCTAGCATTTAAGAAATAAATTCACCCACCACAGCTTCCTATTCAAGGTCACCTGAAATTCCTTACAGACAATGAAAAAGGGAAACGTTTTTTACAATAGCATTTCTGAGTTCATTTTACTTCTGTTAATACATTGAGAAATCTAGCTACTTGGAAATAATTTCAGCTTATTATTTCTTTCCATTTGTTGACTGCCAAGGAGAACATTCCATGTTGGCAGCTTTGGAAAGAGAAAACTTCCCTTTGTGCACAGAAGAGATACAGCATGATACCAGCTATGCAGGATTCCCCACATTGTCCCAGCAATGTAGAGAAAGAAAGAGAGAGAGAAAGACAGAAAGATGCCCCTCTACTTTAACAGCCCTGTCTCATGAGTGGTTTGGTTCACGTGACAGTCCCTATCACACATACACTGTTACACCATCAACTTCCTATTACAGTAACCATACCCATGCTCCTGTCACCATCTCTTTTTCTCCATTACAGTCATACCAAACTGCCTCCAATCCCTGTCTCCTCCTTCCTCTTCACACCCCCATGCCTTCCATTCCCTTTCCCAGTCTTTAGTCCTTAGTCTGTGTCATCTTCGTCATCCTCTTCTTTTCCCCATCATCCTTGTCACTCACCCTCTCTTCATCGCTGCTGTCATCTGCTTCCTCCTCATTGTCATCATCATCATCATCATTGTTCTCTCTGGGGATCTTGTTCCTGAACAGTCTGTGCCAATCTTGTTTTTTTCCATATGATTCCCAACATCTTCTGCCAACTTCTTGTAGTACCTCTGCATCTCAGTCCCATTTTGACACAGTCCTCAACTAAGGTTTGTGGGCTTGTGTATTTTTTTTATTTGCAAATATAATATATATATCTACCAAAACTGTCTTGTGGCTGCTATGGCTCACTTGACAGTCCAATACACATTATTGCCATTACATCATACACATTCCCATCACAATTTCCACATCAAGCACCTGCACACCCATGGGTCCATGCACCCGTGTGACCATCACCATCATCCTTGCCTGTCACAAAGACAAGCAACCATCCCCTACACCCCAACCTTACCCAGTTCTCCCTCCCCATTCCTCCACCCCCTACCCCTGTCTATTTCTTTCCCAGTTTTTTCAGCCGTCACTGTCATCATCATTGCTTTCTTCTTTCATCTTCTCCGCTGGCTTCATCATCGTTGCTCTCTTCAGGAGGCCCACCCCTGAACAGTCTATGCCAGTCCATCCTCTTCCAGATGACACCCACCATCTCCTCTCTGATATCTTCCACCACTTTCTTGTAGTACCCTTGTATCTCATTCGGTCCTATTTTACACAGGCATCTATTGAAAGGACTGTGTGCCCATATACAAGCAGGTTCCTAGTCTTCCACAAGGCATTTCTAAGGCAGGAAACGAATTGGTTGAAATAGGCCATTGGGGTCTCCTTTTGCTTGAATAGGTGGCCAAACAGTGCCGCTTCCCTGGTCAGGGCTGTGATTCCTATCACCATCTTGAGGAATATAAACACTTTCTTCCACACCCCTTTGGCAAAAGGAGAGTATCACAGGAGGTAGTCAATTGTCTCTGCTTTCCATTGGCAGGTTTCCCTGGGGCAGTATGGTTGGTTTCTCTGTCCCTCTGTGTAATGCTTTGCCTACACCAAGAGCATGCAGTGGGCTACTTCCCAGTTCACATCTCTGTGCACTTTCTGCAGGTCCTTGTGGAAGAACCCCTCCCACACTGCCTGACAGCCATCTTCAGGGAGGAGGTCCACAGTTGATACCACTACCTGTTTCCAGACCGCCTCCTGCATTTTGCATTGCTTCATTAAGGTCATTGGATCTTCTTTCTGTAGTTTGCACTTGCTGCAGAACTGCTCCAGTGGTTCCCAGGTAGCTAAGATTGTAACAGTATGTGTATCCTTCCTCCATCCCTGCAATGGTCCTGCATGAACACTCCCTCCAATCTGACTGCTGTACCATGCACTGCACAGCCCCAGCCTCACCCTGAGCACTGCACACAATGGTGTGCTGCACCACACTGTTCCCTAAGGCAAGCACAAAACACAGAAGTCAGAAGAGGGAGAGGGTGCCCACAGACTCCAGCTGCTGTTGCAGCCAGAGCAATAAGGAGAGGAGCGGCTGGATGGAACCCTGGGCCACATCCAGATGAACACAGATGTTTTGTTCCCTGGGGACAAGAAGCAGTGGTACACCTTGTTCTGCTGCTACTAGTCCTCAGGGGATAGCCATGCCATGCACCCACTGGCACACAGCAGGTTACCCCAGGTGGCATAGGGGAGGCTAGGGCCACCAACTATGCTGGCCCCAGCAGCCTTACCTGAGGTTCTGGGGGCAGAGGAAGCTGCGGCCATGGCACTCCTGCAGCTGGGAGCCTGGCCAGCAGCTGGAGCAGGGCTCCAGTGGGCCAGGCTCTGGTTCTGGGCAGTGCACGCTGCAGCCACCCCGCTTTTTTTCTGCACAGGAGTTTTTTGACCCCGGGACCACCTGCAAGGTAGCAGCACAGGAAATGCTTGAATGTACAGTGTGTGGAGCCACAGATGAGTCTGCAGCACCACATGCTGCATGGCTGCGCTTGTCTGGACACAGCCCTGGAGGCCATAACTTAACCCCACATGGGCTGCAAGCAGCCTGCAGACCACCAACTGGACAGGCCTATTCTAAGTGACATGTCACTAAGGCCCCAGCCATATCCAACTCCCACTAGCTCTGAAGTTCTTCCAGGCTACCACATGCTGCAGAAGGAAAATGAGGAAAATAATTAGTTAAAAGGGAAAATGAGATTATTCATTTCATTGATTTTAAATCTATTGCAAATGAGCAGGAGAAATTAGGGTAGCATAAATGTTTTATACTCTTACGGGCCATGCATTTATGACCAGAGGTGATACAAGTATTGTTTTTTAAATTTGCCGTCTCAAAAGCTATCTAACTAGTTATTTCTAGTTTTCGTTACCAGGGCCTTTAAATAGAAAACATGTATAGAGTTTGGGAAAAATTCCTTTAGATTTAGTAAATTCATTTGTATCTAGTATTTGCTGACATGATCTTTACTGTACAGATTAGAATATATTAGGATGTACGATTCTTGTATCTGTAGCAAGGTCTCATTTCTTACACAACTCCCCCTGCCCTGTTCCCTACCCAAATTCTAATTAATAGGGATTCCATATTTTCACACAGCTTGGCAGTTTGATTATTTAAGTGCTTATTCACAACGTACTAAAGACCCTAATCACCCCTTCAAAGCACATGACTCTATATAAGGCCTCCAGTGTCTGAAATACATAAGGATCATCATCATCATCATCATAATAGCACGACAGCTGTGCTTCCTACAAGCCAGAAAAGTTAGTCCTGTATACAACAGACACACCTCAGCTACTGTCTGCCATCTGCCTAGTTAGTGGGTAGACAGCCACAGTAGACAGAAACAGCTGCTCCTGACAATGTGAAAAGCATCAGTACTTCCTTAAAGCCTTTGGCAATGTGGATAAACAATTTCAGTGAAAAGAATATTTAAAATTGCAGCAAATTTTCACTGCAACTGCTATTATGCATCACACCACAACAAAGTGATTATACTCAATAGAATGGATTTTGTTCAGCAACTGTAACAGTTTTACGCAGTTTTACAGAATACCAGTTAACAAGGCTAAAAGACCATTGTCCTGGACAAGAGCTGTCAGTGCATACTAAAATAATTACTGAAGTATTTTATTCCATTTTATGTATTTTAAGTAAAAGAGGTTTTTTTTTCATTCTCATAACTGAGTTACTTGAACTATATTCTGCACTTCTTATTCAGGTAATTGGTGGAAGGGCAGGATTCCCAAGCAATAATGTCTCCTAGTTCCCATCAATTTTAGTCCTAGCCTAGAACAGCCACTAGCTCTCTAAAGCCCCCCATTATTGGTAACACAGAAACTATAGAACTCTAATAGCCAAACCAGAAGCAAGCCATCAGCCTAAGTAGAGGTTGCTGCAGGTTCACACCATTCTCATCAGGTGCTCTACCAAGAAGATTAGCAGACTGTACAGAAACTCTCTGTAATCCATTAAGTGAGGGGAAGGCATGGGGGAGAGAGGAAAGATAGGTCAGATTCCACATATCCACTGTAGCAAGCCATGGACCAGGGAGCAGTCCCTCCACATCCCACAATGGGAATTTCCACATTAGGGATAAGTACAGACAGTCAAAAACGCCAAGACTGAATTGATTCAGTCTTTGGAGGTTAGTCTAAAATGCAGAGATTAAATTGGCAAACAACTGGACACATTTATCTTTGATTCAGAAAATGCAGCCACATGCTTGTAGTGGCTCAGGCTAGCAGCCAGGGGAGCACTAGAGCACAGATCTCTGGCACATAGCTGTGTGTTCACTTCCTCCTCCTGCTGCCCCCGAGGTCTCTGGGATTTGCAGTCCAGAAGCAGGATTCTGCAGGGTTGCTCATCATGTTCTCTTCCTGCTTCCAGGAGTCTCTGGGATTTTTAGTCCACAGTCACAGCCAGCAGTACCTTTCAGTATGTTTAGTAGAGCAAGTCAGCTGTGTACTCAGGGGAGGTGGGGAAAGGGGGTTTAACCTCCCTCCCTGGCCCCAAAACCCAGCCAGGGATTGCCCCTGTCCCAACCTTTCTGTACTGAAGCAGACAGCACAGCCCATCCCAGGGCTGGAAAGCATGCTGGGATGCTGGGGAACTCTGATTTAACTTAAACCAGGAAGGGGTCTGGGACAGAAGCTTCATAAACCAGTTTGACCCAAATCAGTTTGACCCCAAACTACCCAGGTTTATCTTAAAATAGTTTCAGTCATTTTGAAACTGCTTTATGTGCACTGAACTTCTGTTCTGTTACAGGTTTAAACCAGTTTCTGATCACTTAAACCACTTTATGTGTAACTTCTGTTCCTAGCCAAGCAGATTCTCTTGTTTGAAGATGGAGTAGCATATTATTGTACACAAGGGGGCCCCAAACATTTAGAAGCAGGCGTGCTAAGAGTTATCCACTCCACCACAAAAATAGGTAGGAAAATAAAAGCATTTTATTGTTGTACACAAGCAGCTATCTGAAAACATAATACAATCAATATATTTTACTCTATGCATCCAAACTTTCAAGTTATTGGTAATAAATGTACATTTTTATACTTAATTGAGAACAGACCAGTAACGGGAGGAAAATTAATGAGAAACCTGCTGTCATGTTACAGCATACATTTTTAACAGACGTCTTTAAACATTTTGACAAAATATCCATATATTTTTTAATGGTAATTATTTAACTGGTAAATGTAATTATCTAACTCTTAAGCAAAAAATGTAAAAGGACAAAAATGGATTGAATCAAAATATTCTGTCAGCATACATAAGCAACCAGAAATATCTTTTCAACAAATGAAATTATTCTTTATTTTATGCTTTTAAAAATGCATTAGTGTAATTGCAGTGCAAAAATTACCTTCTGTGCTATAAGCTTGGCTACAACATCCCTAGCATGTACATCAATTGTGCATATTGTCATGATGTTCTGATGATCACCAGGGGTGAGTTCCCCTAACAGCATGTTTATAAGGGCATTAAGTTGAGCAATCTACAAAATAATTATATTTCAATGGAGATATTACATTGCAGGGAAAAAACTATTATATGTCAAGTGCAAAGCAGAGCAGTTTTAATACCAAGACACATTTATTGGTGCTTTTAATCAAGGCAAATAACTTTTGCAATGGTATTGTTTTCTTACTATTTTAATTTGCTTCTCTAATAATAAAAATATACTTTTCAGCTAGTGGCCCCTACTTCATTTCAAAACAGATAACATAGGTTTACAATTTCATTTTAATATATAATAACGCACTTTGAAAATGAAGTTATTAGGTGTTTAAAGTACAACACAAACAATATACTGGATATGGATGTTCATTCCCAAGTGAGTAATATACATTTTTTATTACAGTTGATATAAAACATTAAGTGTTTTTGACCTTGATTGCCTGGGATGTTGTCTGCTTTGTGCCAGAGGAATGTGGAAAAGGTGGCTGATCTGGCCGCAGGAAGATCCCTCTTGTATATATGGACATCCACATCCACAATGTGTCTTCTGTCATTCCCCATCCTGGATATTGGTGTAAAGGGTATAATGAGTTATTCCTGTTTCCCAGAGATCCCTAGCTACTGTAACAGCCCCTGACAGCCACTGAAAATTGGCATAGCAACTGGCCTTTAGGTTTTTCTATTTTTTTTTCCAAGGAAACAGACAAGCATGAGAACTTGGAATCTCAGACCAACAGAAACTCCTTATGCCTGACGAAGGGTAACTGCTCCTGAAAGCTTGCCAAGAACTTTTTTCCAAATACACCGTTGGTCTAATAAAAGATATCACATCTACTCAAAGAACCTTGCCTACCTCAGCACCACAAGGACATTCATCCTCTCCTGAAGTGCACTGAGCAGCCAGTCATGGGATGGGGTCCCTAAGGAGGGCCATGATCTCCTAAGGCCCCTCGACCATGCCAATTTGGCCCAATGGGCACCCTCAGTTCTTGCGCACCACATCTTTGATGGAAATATAAAAATAAGGAGGCTGCCTTTAAGTCCTCTTGGACACTGTTTGATGAACTCTCTGAACCCCGTGGGTTCCCGGACCCCTTGTGGGTCCCATTTCACAATGGGTGTTTCAGGGGCACCCTAGCCTTATGGGCTATATGCGTGGCTCCAACCGCCCCTTTACCACACTCCAAGCCTCGCAGATGGCACTGATGTTGTTCGGCCTGGGCCTTGGTATGAATTGGCCCCCTTGTCCTCTCTGGGCTCTCCACAGCCCTGTCTCTGCACCTGACTGGTGCCTGGGCCCTCCATAGCTCTGGTGTCGTGCCCTCTCTGACACCGGGGTGTGTGCCCCCCAAATGCTGCGCCCTCTCTGGTGCCGGGGTCCCCACGCTGCAGTGGGCCCCAGTGAGGCCTCCTCCTTCCCCAAAGAGCCTCACCCAAACCACCGGTCTTATAAAACTACAACCAAACATAAGGCCCATGGCTATAACATAACACCAACTGCATAAGGTGTGCTCTGCCCCTTTCTATTACTGGGAGCAGAACTTAGTCAGGCCTCCTCCCTTCACTTACTCTACGAGGGCTCCTTCCCCCTTGGCCGCTGGCGGAGAGCTGCCTTCCCTAGCTCCAGTCTGGGGTTTATATGGGCCCAGGGCCCTCCCCCTTCTGGTCAGCTGACTATTTGCAGGTGCAGGCTAATTTGCCCTCTGGCTTGTTGCCCTGGTAACCTGCACCTGGGCTTCTGTCTCTCTCTTTGGGCCCTCTCCCAGGCAGTTTCTGCTCTTTTAGGAGCAGGGAACCTTAGTGCCCTGCGACACAGCCTAGCATTTGGGTCTACTATCTGAGTATGTTAGCCTGTAGGACTGTGTGAAACGGCACCATTCCATTTCACCTTGAGTTTCGAGATTTCAACTGAACAGCATTTCGTATCGAATTTCATTTATATTCAAAATAGCTGTTGCATTTTGGTTCATCGAAATAGTAAGGCTGTTTCGACTCTGTTTCGATGTTTTGCTAGATCAGCCGGGGATGGGAAATCAGCCCAGCTGGGCTGACACCCCATCCCCCATGCTAGATCGGGCCAGATCTTGCGCCGGGGATGGGAAGTCAGCCCAGATGGACTGACTTCCCATCCCCAGCGCTATGGTCGAAACATTTCAACTAGCCTTGTTTTGTTTTGAGGCTGTTTCGTTGTCCTTTGTTTCATTTAAATTTTGCTGTTTCAACCTTGAAATGAGTCAAAACAGTGTCAAAATGAAATGGCCAGCAAAATTTCACACAGCCATAGCAATCTGAGCACAAATAAGGTAGTCACTATTTTAACACAATGCTTTTTCCAAAAACCTTAACAAGTGGGGCCACTCCAAACTTTATGAAGCTAAGGACTGAGCCCAAAGAATTTACATCTTTAATTCTCTTTCTAAAGAAAGCACAAAATTGTTTCGTTTTCAAATGCTCAAAGGAAATTTTAGCCCAACCTTCCTAACTGCAATTTCCTGCAATGAGGGCTGCACAGACAGACTTCTATGCCAAGACAGAGCTCCAGTGAAGTCAATGGGAATATATGCAGATCCGAGAGACTTTCAAATTGGGACCCACAGCAAGAATAAGAACCAAATCCTAGGTTCCCAGCTGACTGATAAAATTGCAAGTCTCTTACAGAGATCTCAAAAGTTTCAATTGAAACCTGACAAAGCACTAACACCATGGTAAAGGGTGTCAAAATATTACTGTTGGCACTACTACTAATCATCTTTAGCTTCACTATTTTTGCATGTTACTTTCACATACCTGTTTGCGAAGGTAATCTTTCAGAGCAGATTCAAACCCTTCTTCTAGTCTCTCAAAGACAATTTCAACATCAGCAGTACACCAGATCTGACTGCTCATCAAAGCTACTTGGCAGGATAATCAAATAACCACTGGTCTCATGGTTTGTTCTCATATGCTGCAACAGCTTCCTTGATTTCTTGCCGAACTGTTGCATACACAGTTTCTTTTAAATGGCTTAACCAGCTTTCAGCCTAAAAGAAATATTATTTTCCCATGGTGGATTTGTAGGAAAATCATTATAAAATTCTATTTACTGTTACTTTCATCATGTATTCAGGATGTCTCTTTCTCCATACCTCTTCAGACATATTTGCCAGCAGAAAGGAAGACATATGGCCAAAATGGGCACAATGCCCATTTTCATATTTGACTAGCTAAAAGATTCATCACATCCTATTTGGCTCAAACCCAACTACATGGCAATAGTTACAACTTTTAGGTTTGCCAGCTAGGAATAAATCCCCAATCCCCTGAAAAAACTTGCAACACATCAGTCTGTCTTCTTAGGAGCATAGGGTGCCTATACATGAACAGGGAGGCTCATTTGATGAGCTTTAGATAGCCACCATTTTGAAGTGTGAGGACACTGATGCACAAGATGCTCCAGTCACTTTAATTAGAACAGCTCTCAGATCTGCTCTAATAAAAACACTTTCCTCTTCCCCCTCCCCCCCCCCCCAACTCCTGGAACATGTGTATAAATGCCCATAAGTTGCTATGAATTTAGTCTCAGGTTCAATCTCCATATTGGATCTCTGTGGATTAAAAATCAGTTCCATGTTTCTTTCCTGACATTAAAAACCCTCCATTGGATCAGATACCTGAGAATGACCTCCAACAAGTACATGCCACTGGTTAACAATGACACTGTTGACTGTTGGAGGAGCTTGTGAATAGGGGAGACAAAATTCTCAAGGAAGCTCAGCCTACGTGGGAACTCAGTCCCAAAGGAAAAAAACAACCACAAAATTAACTAATTTCAGAACTAAGTTTAAAAATACAGAGCTCCTTAGACTTGACTTTCCCTCAATATGTTCTTCAAACATAAGTCACACATTTTGCAAGCATAGTACCAAGTTGAGTTATAGCCTGGAGCTTGAAATGCCTTACTAGTATTAAGAAAATGATTTTGATAGACCGCATCCAATGACACAGCACTGGATCACTGTTCACATTACTAAACGATTGTATATAATTTGGCATCATTGAAACAATCTCCGTTCTGAAAAGGTTAGCTCTGGGTTATTATGAAGACTAAATTAACTCTCATCACTTGAGTGAGTGATCCATTCACACCAAGGTCAAAATCAGTAGTTGAGCAGCATGAGAAAGCAGACATTGTAGCTTACTGACCTACAGTAACTTACGGATAAGCTTTATTTTCTCAGCCAACATGGATTTCACTGAAAACATGAAATTAACCATTTAGTAGTAGTTTATTTACTGCTTTTGCTAAAATAATACAAAATAAAATTGACCGCAAATTATGTAAAAAAAATCAATCTATCCACCTTTTAACTTGTATTTTCACTGCATATTTTAAGACTAAAGTCTGAGATTCCAATGCGACTAAGTGATTTGTATTGCTGAAACAGGAATCAGAGCACAGGAAGCTAGTACCCTGTTTGGTTTCCATTTGGAATTTATTATAAATTAAGCCTGCTAAGAAGAGATGATAGGGTTGACAGGCAGATACCAAGTATCCAATAGAAAGGAAGCCAGGCATAGGGCTAGGGATATATTCCCCACTCCCCTACCTCTGTCCCCATAAAATGCTCTTTTCTCAGGGAAAGAAAAGGCCAGTTCTCCTATCTAAATTTTTGTTTTCTTTTCCCATCCCAATTTAGAGCAGAGCAAATTACAGAATATCCACTACACATGAATTCCAATCATTCTTTTTTCCCAAATAAGGACATTAAAGCAAAACATTAACACTTCTTCAAAAAATGTTCCAAAAACTAAATTTGAAAGTGTCAAAATTTTCAATCACAGGCCGATATTAATCTCCATGCTCACCTGAACTGCCCTGGGGCCTTATGACAGTTGAAAGTCCTTCATGCCTCATTTTCTCTGATTCTCTATCAAGCTTATATTACCCATCATGTGCTATGTACATCAACAGCAGAAACTCCCATGGCATACCACAACAGCTCAGCTAGAGAGACAGGGCACAGTTTGTTATGGCAAACCTAGGCTGGGTGTGGAGCATGGCCCACTGAGGAAAATGGAGCATAAGAAAGTATTCGTTTTGGGCTCTGTCATAGCTGAAGCAGAAGAGATTAACATCAACCTAAAATGAAATGTTTTGTTTGAATTTTCCTGAAAGCAAGTTCAAGGAAAATCAATCTTTTCTTTACAGAACAAGCTCCTAAGCTTTCAGCTGTCTGAATGTACCATATTTACCTGAATATAAGATATGGGGCTTTCTTCCCAATTATCATGGGGGAAAAACCCCTTGTCTTGTATTCGCATACAAAAAAATCTCATTAAATACATTGTCTATCATTAAACTGCTACCACAAGCAGCATGTGCTCCTTAATGGAAACTGTGCGGGCCGGGTGTGAGCCGGGCCCTTTTTTGTGCTCTGCGCGGGCTGTGGCCAGCAGCCCGGGCACACAGGGTCGGAGAGAACGGGCGACACGCTAGAATTAGGCACGGACTCGTAATGGTAGATTTAAAGATTATGTACTTACACTGAAGATGGTTGCGGTGCAGGCTGGAAAACTTGCGTGAGTTGCAGTTACAAACAAAACAACACGAACAATCACGTGGAGTTTGCTAGGCTCCACGGAAACAGAGCTCCGGATGCCCTGGACAAGCGTGCCACCAAAATAGAAACCTCGTAGATACGTCTTAAAAAAAAAAATTATCGCTCGAAGACGGGAAGAGGTGGGCGATGGATCAGGTCGCCAAACTCCTCTGAATCTCACACAGGGTTTCTATTACCCTGCCGTGTACCCAGAGTCCCCACGAGATGGATGTGGAGTCCTCTTCGGCTTGGGCAGAAACCGCTCAAGCCTCTTATACGGCTAGCAGGCCAATCGTTAGCCACCACGTGGGAATAATTTAGAACTAGCCAATAGCGGAGAACAAATTTGCATGCGGGTGGCGGGAACTCCTTTGCACCATGCATTTCTCTTGCAACTTGAGCAATGCACCCTGCAAAGGAAGCTACAAATTGGCGGGAAATTCTCCCTTGCACCGGGGTTCTCTTCTGCAGCAGAAAACTCCACCGTGCAACGAAGCTGCAATTTAGCAGGAATAATTCTAGTGCCGAAGCACACACAAAATCATACCTTTGGGTTATGACATCCCCCCTTGCTGAAGGCACAGCAGAATTATACTACATGCCTATCGCTCGGGTTACCAGTAGCTCTGCTAACGGTTCGTGGAACTAAACGAACAAACACAAAATCAGCTAACATAAAAAATTCGTCCTCGAGGGATCGAATTAAATAATAGCCGGCACACACAAATATGCACATAATTATGTTCATAACAAAAAACTGAACGATCAGGGCTTCAGTGGGCGTCATGGCGGAGTCATGTATCAGGCCCTCAGTCCTTTTGGTGATGTTGTCCTTCTCGGGGCTTTTCTCCACCACGCACTCTGAATTCCGGATCTGCAAAAGAACTTTCTTAAAACAGTTATTTCACTAATATTTACAAAACTTACACGGAACCGCAATGTACCCGCCTCCGTTCCACCAGGAGTTCGCGCGCCGCCTTCGCCCGGACCCGATATCTTGCACACCCAGACTTCGTTGGTACACCCCAGGATTTGCCCCGCCTGGTATAAAGGGAGACCCCAGAACTCGCCTGCCACGCCTTTGATGACTTTTTCAGTGGGGGGTCTTCCCTCGGGGCATCCCCCGGTGCTGGCGCGCTTCTT
>NW_005841969.1:1240773-1241052 GCF_000455745.1 Alligator sinensis
GAGCCGGGCCCTTTTTTGTGCTCTGCGCGGGCTGTGGCCAGCAGCCCGGGCACACGGGGTCGGAGAGAATGGGCAACATGCTAGAATTAGGCACGGACTCGTAACGGTAGATTTAAAGATTGTTTACTTACACGGAAGATGGTTGCGGTGCAGGCTGGAAAACTTGCTTGAGTTGCAGTTACAAACAAAACAACACGAACAATCACGTGGAGTTTGCTAGGCTCCACGGAAACAGAGCTCCGGATGCCCTGGACAAGCGTGCCACCAAAATAGAAACCT
>NW_005841969.1:1241245-1263376 GCF_000455745.1 Alligator sinensis
TTAGCCGCCACGTGGGAATAATTTAGAACTAGCCAATAGCGGAGAACAAATTTGCATGCGGGTGGCGGGAACTCCTTTGCACCATGCATTTCTCTTGCAACTTGAGAAATGCACCCTGCAAAGGAAGCTACAAATTGGCGGGAAATTCTCCCTTGCACCGGGGTTCTCTTCTGCAGCAGAAAACTCCACCGTGCAATGAAGCTGCAATTTAGCAGGAATAATTCTAGTGCTGAAGCACACACAAAATCATACCATTGGGTTATGACAGAAACTAACTATAAAGTTGGTTAAATGCAGCCAACCTGAGCATGGCTATAAAATACATGGCCCACATTGGGCAAGCATACTGATGGGAACCTACCACAATGATAATTTAATGTAGCCCATCTGAATAAGATGTACGATAGTGCCCATTATGCTCAGTCCTTCTCGGCGCCAATTTTTTCAAGCCATGGTGACTCAAACATTGAATACATTTCAACTTCTTCTCTCCCACAGCTGAGCTAAGCTGAGCCTTTATTTCCTATTTCTTTAGTAGCCTTAAATGTCTGGCAAATATCAGCAAACAGGGACCAAATGGTTCACCCAGAGGTCCCCTCTATTAGCCTGTCACATTTGTTTAGTGTGGCCCCACCCTCCATGAGGTGGAGCCAGGCCAGGTTGCCCTGAACCTCATTTATATATAAAGCGGGGCTGGCTGCAGAGGGGCTGGATGGGACACAAGCGTGCTCCAGTGTGGGATGAGCTGGCAGGCAGCACCTGCACTGAAGCACCCTCATGCCCCAGCCAGCCATATCAGCATCTACAGGTGCATTGCTGCAGAGTAAAAAACTCCACAATGGGACAGTACTTGTATTTACAAGTACTATCCTGCTGCAAAGTTTATTAGTTTCCTGTGGCCTAATAGGGTCACACATGTAGTGTGCTAAGACATTTACTGCTGAGCTAGTTAGGCAACTCCATAGTAAACATCTCATATAGACATGCCCACTGAGTTGGTATGTGGATTTTTTTCAGAGATGCCCTGTGTTGCTGGTTTGGAATCCATGTGTATATCTTGTAGAGTATCATCTGAATTGTCTGCATAAGTCACCAATTATGCACTTTTCCTGATGACCTGTAAAAAATGTGGGCAAGGGGAATACTGAGACTCTTCATGAGATTTATTCTCTTAACCCCCTTAGGTGCTTCAAATATTTTCTTAGGGACCACTCGTTAGGTAGGTATGGGATCTTGCACAGCGTAGGATCCTTAGAACATGAGATTATTTCAACTAGCAACATAGGTGACTGGTAGGGGGAACATGCCCCCCCCCCCCCCCCCCCCCCGATAGGGCCAACCCCAGGGCCAACGCCAGTTTTTGTGGGTTCTCCTCAGATTCAGAAGGCACCAGTCACCCATGAATAGCAATACAATGCAATAATTAGAAAACTGGTCGCCTTCACAAATTTTTAAGCTCCATATCCATTTGTTCAACATTTATATGTTTCCATGGAGTTTTCTTACAGTCTTTAATACTTGCCTAAAAAAAAAAGTTTAAAATAAACAAACACCCACCAAAACACTCTAATAGGTATAAGCACAGGCTAAATTAGCAGCTCAAGATGAAAGGAAGACTTCCAACTCATCACTTGGTCTGTGTATAAATATATATAATGTAAAAATTAGGACTGTAAATCAGTCGTGGTTAACATGCACAATTAACATGTTAATCATTGTTTGTGTTATTTTTTTTAATGCATTAATCATGCCCGTGGTTTTGGAGCCCGTGCCTGGTCACCGCCACCTCTGGGTAGCCCTGCGGGGCGGTGGCAGCGCAGAGGTCCACATGGCAGCTTGGGAGCAGTCTTTGGTTGGCTTCAGTGGGGTGGGGGGAGGAGCGCACACAGACACAGATGCAGCTGCAGCCAGCCAGGAATGCAGCCTGGCATCTGTGAAGGGTAAGGGGTGTTGGGGAGGGAAGGGAAGTGAGGGGGGCAGATTGAGGCCCTCACAGTGAGGGAGGGAGTGGGGCAGGGGCTGGGGTGAATAGGGCCCCAGGGCTGGGGCAGTCATGGGATGGAGCCACAGATGGCTCATCCAAGAGCATGGGAGGGGCTCCCACTACTGTGTGCACCCCAGGGGAGGCATGGGGGCCACGTGCCCTCCAGATTTGTTTATGGGGTGGAAGCAGGCTGCCACAGCAGGCTGGGGCTCTGCACCTCACTTCCTTTTCCCCAGAAGCCACATGCTGGCTGCGCCTCATCCCCTATCCCCCCAGCGGCAGGAGGCCAAGCATAGTGTCACGCAGCTCCCTGTTCAACAATAGTGGGGTGCAGAACCCAGCATGCAGCAGCAACCCACCTCTGCCCTGTGCACAAATTCAGGGGAAACGTGTCCCCTGTGCCCCCCCATGGGTGCACACGGCAGTGGGAGTGCCCCCCCCATGCCTCTGGATGAGCTGCCCACAGCTCCACCCCAGGACCTGCCCCGGGGCCCCATTCACCCCAGCCCCTGCTCCTGCCCCACTCCCTCCCTCACCATGGGGCCCTTGATCTGCTCCCCCACCTCTTTCCTCCCTGACACCCCTTCTCCCCGACACACTGACCTGCTGCGTGGTGTCTGTGTCTGTATGTCTGTCCCTCACTCCCAAGCCACAGCACCCCCAGCCCTGCTGCTGCCTCTCACTCCTAACCCACAGTACCCCACATCCTGCCAGGTATGCAGGAACCCCCCTCCCCAGGATCCAAACCCTACAGACATACCCACAGCCCCCCACATCTTCACAAATTCTACCCCCACACACAGACCCCACACCTATCCCCCAACCATACAAAGTAACTGCATAATTTTGCATAACTGAGTTTTTCTGCACGTATTTTTGAGTTTTTAGCTGTGCAATTAAAATTGTAATTACAACAATTTTTTTTAATCACACAACTAATCACGATCAAAGTTTTTAATCGTTTGGCAGCTCTAGTAAAAACACAACTAAATCATTTTCAAAATTTGAAACCTACTGAGGCTGAAATTTAATCAAAGAGTATTTACATATTCCCTTGTGTGTGCTGCAGTACATGGCTTTAAAGAAATAAAATTTCAGTAGGTTTATTGTTTTTTATTTTAATGTTTGACTTTATAAAGTATTTCAAATGTATTACACTTGCAAGTCTATGACCCACATCACTTCCAACCAGATGCCTTTTCAGTAGTATTAGTAGTGAAGGTGTCTTGAGGGCAACAGATAGAACAAACCCAAATTAAACCTGATGTTAGCTGGCATAATGCCATACTCCTATTTGCAATGGGGCTGAATTTGTCCCAATAACTTATAAAGTATAACAAACTTAAGGTAAAAATGGACATGCCTATGTAGCAACAGATTTCTTAAAATTCAAATCACACAAAAAGTGGGTAACAACTCCTTAGGACCCATTGCAACTTATAGAGTGATGCAAATAAACATTTAGGAACTCAAATTTAGGGTATCTTATTGAAATAATTCATTGCAATGATTCCGCATCTATACCTTTTATTTTATTGCCTGTGAATCTACTCTTTAGCATGAAGATTACTAGCATAATGGAACATAACAATTCTAGACTTAACACTTAATACTCTCCATTTTTTCAAGGCCTACATGAATGTTCCTTATATGGATTCTTGACAGGATGGGCTGTAATAGTTTCTTCAGAAACATTTCTTACCAGCATCACTAGTAAGCCCTTGTACAGTAAAGGACCCATACTTTGCTTCTCTGTAAGGAGGAAAAACTGGGGTTACTTAGTTTGGGGTAGCTAAAATGGTAGTGGGGGGCAGTAACAATCATCAACCTAAAATATTGTAAAAAGGATGGCAATCAACTTTTCTCCATGCCCACGGGAAGCATGACAGGAAGGAACGGGCTTAAACTGCAAAAAGGGAAATGTAGTTGGATATTAAGAACAGCTATCAAGCTATAACAGTAGTGAAGTACTGGAAAAGATTACCCAGAAAGGTGTTAGGGTCTCCATCACTGAAAGTTTTTAACTGCAAATTTGACAAGCTTTTGTCTGGGATGGTTTAGACAGGAATGTTCTTGCCTTAAAAAGGCAGGAATAGACTAGATGACCTCCTGAGTCCCTTCCCACCCTACAATTCTATACAACAGTTCCGCTAGATTGTGACTGTCTTTCTGTACAACTGTTCTCACAATGGCAATATTATTATAAATGTGTGTGAATGATACAGAAAACCTATTTTAAAACGTATTTGAGAACTAAGTCTTAAGAAAGTTTAGAGAGGGGGTTGGAAGCGAGACTAGCTTGTATTTAAATGAACCTGTTTGGTGTGCTTTATTTCATGAGGAAAGAGGAATCAGGAGAATGAATTTTCCCTGTTACTCAGAAACACACATTTCTTCATGTTCAGACTGGCATGAACTCAGTTTGGCCCATTCCAGGATAACAAGGACATTGTATATAGCCCTAACTGCTGAAGGAATAAAACAGGGGGAAAAAGAGATTCCTGCAGGTTATTACTGATACTGCTGATACTGACTACTACTGCAGTCCCTACTGACAGGAATCTCCTAACACTGGATAAATACAAGTGAAGTTGCAAGCCAGGCATGTGACACAGTAGAGCAGGGGTGGGCAAAATGCAGCCCGTGGGCCGGATGCAGCCTGCCAAGCCATTCTATCCAGTCCGCGGAGCCCCTAAAAATTTAGAAAATTAATATTCATCTGCCCCTGGCTGCCTGTCATGTGGCCCTTGATGGCTGGCCAAAATTTAGTAAGCGGCTCTCCGCCCAAAATAATTGCCCTCCCCTGCAGTAGAGGCTCTACTCTGACAGGTCTGAGACCCCAACTTCATTGTTCTTGTCCTACTGAATGGGATAAACAAAGGCTATTCTTCCAGAGGATTATGAGTGGCCACTTTCAAAGCTTTCTCTCCTCTGGCTAGATAGAACAAGGCAGAGACTAATAATATCATTAAAGATACTATAAGTTTGGCCCCAATAGGAATTGTGCTATCTGTCTGAATCTGTAACAATGCATATGTATTTTCAGAACTTCTCTAACATCAAAATAATTCATCCAATTGCTTGAATATTAGTGACAAGAATTTACTTCCTCCCTGACCAGCTGGGCAACACATTTCAGCCAAAGGCACTTTTTTTTTCAGCAGTGATTCAGAACAGAGAAAATGACAGGTCCCAAACTCTTGCAATGCCTGTGAATACCATTGCAATAATGTTATCATTCACTGTCAGGTACTAAAAAGGCACAAATTGAGGCAGACAGTATGACACAGTGGGGGCATACGGTACTGTACTAGGCTTTTTCTTCTCAGTGCTCTATATTGCTTATTCGTGCAGACACCGCTAATGCATTTTCATCTGAAGCAGGGCTATGATAATGAACTAGTAGCACTTACTTTGCAAGGTGAGTTAAACCAAGTCTGAACTCTTCACTTGTAATATGCTGCAGTTCACAGATGGAATAATCTATGATTGCTTCTTAGACTAGTTCAGAATTAAGTTCACAGATTCAGAATGTTGGAGTAAAACCTGAACTGCATAATTCCCAGTTCCTTCTTCATCTGTATCAGCATTTTTTTATCTGATATTTTAACTCTACCTGATCCGCTTGAAATGCCTGGTTTGCCATACTATACATTGCCTTACAAACTATTGTCACCTGCCTAGTTGCCTAACTCTTCACCTATACCAAGTATTCCAGAGTCTTCTATGTGTATTCATGTCTGCCATATTTACTATTCCCAGCTTCTATCCATCCAAGAAGTGAGACGGCCCACCTGGAATTCGGTTCTTTTTTGTGGCAGTATAGAATGCCAACCTTCCATCCTGTTAGATGCAACTTATAATAAAGCTCTTCTGCTGTCTTCAAGTGTAACCATCGGCAAATTACTTCTCCTCTTTGTACCTTATGGTATGTCTATGCTGCAGTCACTTCTAAGATGAAGGATAAGTTTGCTCACAATGAGCCAGCATGAAGGTATCAACAACAACTAATTTAAAGCTAACTCAGGTATCTCTATATTATATTGTGGTCACTTCTGTGATTGCAATACAGACAAAATCTCAATAATCCGCTTTGTAAAAGGAATAATGCTATCTCCCTTTGAAAAAAATACATTGAGACCAATGAGTCACAAGCACAATATACATGCTACATGTCATTAACAGCAGTAGCATTATTTTAACAGGTTAGTTTATCCAAGAAAAACTGTTGCTTCTATCCCGTAACTGATGTGGCTTCACATATTTTATACAGTCATAGCACTTCCCTGGATCTGCAATTTACCTAAGTGTAAAGCAATGTAGTAAGACTGTAGCTTTTTCCAGTAAGACCTATAGAGTACCCCAGTGCCCTGCTCATCATTGCCCATGATAACAGTAAAGCTAAGATCCACAAAAGCCAATAATTCAAGAGGAAAGCAAATCCTCACAAGAGCAGCAGCCGAGCCTTATTCTGCGAATGGCATAAAATAAGGATGACACAGAGGCCCATACTGTTGGTCAAAACAAGGACTTCTACTTTCTGTGCTGATGTGCTTCACCACCTTTTATTCTATATATTCCCCTAAAATGCCCATAGAGGTCAGCTGTGTTGGTTGTAGCTGTGTTGGTCTAAGGACATAGGCAGACAAGGTTCTTTGGGTAAATGTGGTATCTTTTATTAGACAAACTAAATATTGGAAAAATTGGGCTTCGCAAGCTTTCAGGCACAATACCCCTTCATCAGGCATAGGGAGAGTCTGCTGTTGTTTTGTGTTCTCCTGGATGGAATAGATGCCAATATACAAAATGCAGGTCTGCAAAAATGCAAATGCCTGGCAGTGAGGATTAGAGGGAGGCAATAGGAGGCAATAGGTGTGAGACAGGTAGGCAGGGAGGGGGAAATGTTGACCTGGTAATAGAATGTAGCTGGCAAAATGTAGAGAGGTTATCAGGCAGGTTATAATGTGCTATAAATCCAATGTCTATATGTAGTCCATGATTTCTTGTATCCAGTAGATTTATGAAGTGAAGTTCATAGGCTCTTCTACGAAAGGTGTTTTGTAAATTCCCTCTGAGGATTAGAACTGAGAGACTGGAGAAAGTGGCTGTCTTGTGAGAAGTGCACACACACAGGTAATTGGGTGTTTTTGTCTTTGATAGATTTTCAGTCTGCATGCATTCTGGTACACAGTTGTTGTTTGGTTTCTCCTACCTATTTTCCATCAGGCATTTAGGGCACTGGATGAGATATATTACATTTCTGGAAGTGCAGGTATAAGATCCAGGAATGGTGATGATTCTGTTGTAGGATGTAGTTATTGTGGGACTGGTCAAGATGTGTTAGCAGGTTTTGCATTAGATCACACTGTTGAAAGAACATGTGAAAAATAGCTGCAGTTCAAAAAGAAAATCCCCATGAATCACACACCATTAATTATGACAAACCATCCCTCTCTGGAACCTATATGGAAAATCCTCAAACAGTTGCATCCCATATTAGAAGAAGGCCCAATTCTTAAAGAGATCTTCCCAGAAACACCCATTCTAGCCTTTAAACAAGCACAGAAGCTTGCCAATCTCATCACCAGAAGCAAATTTCCTATGGCCCAAAACACAATTGAATGGATCCAGATCATGCCAACACATCTTCACCACTCCCACAATAACTACACCCCACAACAGAACCATCATCATTCCTGGATCTTATACCTGCACCTCCAGAAATGTAATAGATCTCATCCAGTGCACTAAATGGCCAGATGGAAAATATGTAGGAGAAACCAAACAATAACTGTGTACCAGAATGAATGAACACTGAAAATCTATCAAAAGCAAGAATATCCAATTACCTGTGGGGGGCACACTTATCACAAGACAACCACTCTCTCTCCAATTTGTCAGTTCTAATCCTTAAAGGGCATTTATAAGACACTTTTTATAGATAAGTCTACGAACTTCACTTCATAAATCTACTGCATACAAAAAAATATCATGGACTAAATATTGGATTTATGGTACATTATAATCTGCCTGCCATCCGATAACCCCAGGTAACTGCTCTACATTTTACCAGCTACATTCTGTCACCAGGTCAACATTCCTCCCTGCCTTCCCCCACAGTTCCAGCCACAGCAAAGCCAAACTGACTGCGGTGGCGGCTGCTGCTCCTGTCAAGAGTCTTGGGTGGGGGTGAAGGAACCTAGCTGAGGTATGGGGGGGAGCCAGGCCAGGCCCATGTGGCAAGGGGGGGACTCCCTTCCCCAATGCCCAGCCCAGGCCTCTTGGGAGGTCCATGAGATGAGGGGGTTCCATTGTACCCTGGCCCCCTCCCAACTCCAGCTCCAGCCAGGCAAAACCCAGCTGGCAACTATGTGCTGCTCTCTTCCCCTTCCTCCCCCACTGACAGCCCAGCAAAGGCACTACAAATTAACCCTCAAGGGAACACAAGTTCCAAAGGAACTCTGTTCTATAGCACCTTGAGCTAATAGCTGATTTACTTAGGATTATTTTTTTGTGCAATTGGTCATTTTAAAAGCACTCTGCAGGTGTGCATATGTGTTATGTCATGGTTGTAGAGTGCTTTCAGGGACCTGAGTGCATGAAAAATGTAACTTGTGTAAGTGCCCTTAGAAGCTCCCTGATTCGGAGGCATGAAGTTTCATAGGCAACAACCTACCTTGTCAGATGCTTCTGCTCTATCTTCACTTAATGATGGAGGTGTACTGAGGTCCTGCAGTGGGCAGAGTACCAACAACGAGGAAGCAGAAGTGGGGAGCAAAGATTCATCTTCCCTGGCTCTTTCCACACTTGCCACAGGCAGAGTATCTGTGGTAGGGGATGTGAAAAGGACATTAGGGACAGCCCCCAGGGAGCCCATGCCATGAGGCTAGTGCAGCTGGTGTGTTGAGAGCCTGACCCTCAGCTGCTGAAGCCTAGCTACAGTCCCATATGCTATGGAGTGCAAGGCTACTTGGTTTCTATGGCTGGGCAGAGTGGGGCTGTGCTTGCCACAGCAAAGGCTCCTAGGGTGAGAGGTGGGAATTTGGCTTCCCCTCTAAGTCAGTGCCCTAACTATGCTACAGCCAAATAGAAACAAACATGCACTTTGTTAAGTTTTATTATAAATAAAGATTGTATGACATTTTTGTCTTCCAAATATATATTATTTTATTGCTTGAGTCTTAAACATAAAAAAGTTAATTTTAGGCAGTAAGATTTTTACATGAGCAGCTCTGCACACACTTTTTGTGTTTGCTATCATTTATGCACACAAATGAATAAATCATAGAATCATAGTAAGAAGGACTGGAAGGGACCTATAAGATCATCAAGTCTGGTCCCCTGCCATGGGCAAGAGGGTAAATGGGTTCAAATGAGCTCAACGAGATGCTTGTTCAGCCTCCTCTTGAACACTGCCAGGGATGGCAACTGCACCAGCTCTGCTGGAAGTGTGTTCCAGATTCTAGTTATATATACAGAAAATAAGTTTTTCCTTATGTCTAGCCTAAATTTTTCCTCAACTAACTTGTGCCCATTGGACCTCATCCTCCCAGGGGGTGCTTTTCTGAAAAAGTTGCTCTCCTAGATCCTGGTGTGCTCCCTTGACATATTTGTAGGTGGCTATCAAGTCACTCCTCAGCCTTCTTTTACTCAGACTGAACAAACCCAGAAGCTGACATCTCTCCTTATAAGACCTATTCCCCAGGCCCTTGATCATATGGGTGGCCTTTCTTTGCATCCTTTTGAGCTTGTCCACATCTTTCTTGAAGTGCAGTGCCAAGAACTGGACACAGCACTGCAGCTGTGGCCTCACCAGTGCCGAATAGAGGGGAAGGAGCACTTCTCTGGATCTATTCAATATGGAGAAATGCAAGGTGCCCCACCTTGGGAATAGAAAACCTCATAACACTTATAGGCTCAGTAACGCTACACTCACTAGCACCATGACTGAAAGAGACTTGAGGGTCATTATTGATCAGAAAATGAATATGAGCCACCAATGTGATACAGCAGCTGACAAAGCAAACAAAACTCTGGCTTGCATCTACCCATGCATCTCAAGCAAGACCCAGAATGTCAACTTCCCACTGTACTCGGCCTTGGTGAGGCTGCAACTGGAGTACTGCATCCAATTCCGGGCTCCACAATTTAAGAAGGATGTGGAGAAGCTTGAAAGAGTCCAGAGGAGAGCCATGTGCATGATCAGAGTGCAAGAGAACAGGGCTTATGAAGAGAGGCTGCGAGCTATGAGATACTTCACCCTGGAGAGCACAGGCTCAGGGGTGATTTGGTGGCGGCCAATAAGTACATAAAGGGATCAGGATCTGGGGGGACACCTGTGCACCAGAGCACCCCAGGGAATGACAAGGTCCAACAGTCACAAACTACTGCAAGAGCATTTTAGGCTGGACATAAGAAAAAACATCTTTACTGTCCGAGCCCCCAAGGCCTGGAACAAACTACCCCCAGAGGTGGTGCAAGCATCTATTCTGGACTCTTACAAAAAACATTTGGATGTTTATCTTGCTGGGATTCTTTGACCCTAGCTGACTTCCTGCCCCTTGGGCAGGGGCCTAGACCCGATGATCTTATGAGGTCCCTTCCAGCCCTAATGTCTATAAAATCTACAAAATCTATTGGTGACATCTGCTGGTGCACACCAGAGTTCTATTTGCTCTGTTTGTGACTTCACCACACTCATGGCTCATATTCATCCTCTGGTCAACTGTCACCCCCAGGTCCCTTTCAGATGCAGTGCCAGCCAGTGGACCACCACCCATCGTATAGATATGGTGAGGGCTCTTCCTACCCAAATGAAGGACCCAGCATTTGTCCCTGTTAAACCTCATCTGATTGCATTCAGCCCACAGGGTCAAGATCATCCTGGATCTTTGTCCTGTCCTCAGATGTTCCCTCTTGTCCCCACAGCTTGTATCACCCGCAAACTTAATCATTATGCCTTTCACTCCCTCATCCAGGTACTGATAAAGATGTTAAAGAGCATGGGCCCAAGCACTGATTCCCCTGGTACACCACTGGAGACAGCCCTCCAGGATGAGTCCAGCCCCTTGAATTACCACTCACAGGGGTCGGCCGCTGAGCCAGTTGCAAACCCATCTCACTGTAGCCCGGTCTAGGCCAGTCCTCTCCAAATTAACTGAGAGGATTTCATGGGAAATAGTATCAAAGGCCTTGCTGAAATATAGGTAGATGACATCTGCCTCCTGTCCCATTCCCAGGTGGTTAGTTACCTGGTCATAAAAGGACACCAGGTTTGTTAGGCATGACCTCCTCTTGACAAAGCCATGCTTTGTTTCTCAGTACCCCACCAGTTGTGAGCTTGTGGTTGATGGCCTCCTTGACAATTTTTTCAAAGATTTTTCCCAGGACTGAAATCAGACTGGCCAGTCTATATTTAGCAGGGTCATCCCACTTTCCTTTCATAAAGATGGGTACCACTTTACCCTTCTTCCAGTCATTCAGGCCACTCCTGAGTTCCATGACTCTTCGAACACCCTCACCAGAGGCTCCACTATGAACTCGGCCAGTTTCTTCAGCACACTCAGATGCAGGTCGTCTGGCCCAGCCAACTTGAAAACATCCATATGATCTAGGAGTATCTTCACCTATTAGGGACTGATTTTATGTGGACTACTGTCATTGCCATATTCTCTGCACCTCTTGACAGGTGACAAGTTCTCACCTGGCTTCAGGAATACTGATGCAAAGTAAGTATTAAGGAGCTCTGCCTTTTCACAGAGGTCAACTGTGGGTTTCCCCTCTGTATTCAGTAGGGGTGCCATAGTGGAGCTTGATTTTTTTCTTGCACCCTATATACCTGTAAAATGATTTGTTGTTGTCTTTAATTTTGGGTGCCAGCTTGATTTCCATGCATGCCTTGACTTTCCTTGTCTCATGCCTACAGACCCTGGCTGCATGAGCATACTCTTCTCTGAATGCTGAACCATTTTTCCATTGCATGTATGCTTCTTTTTTCTTTTTGAGAAGTTTCCTAATGTCCTTGTTAAGCCAGACAGGTCTCTTGGCTCCTTTCCCTCTTTTTGACTGCATGGGGATGGCCTCTTTTTGAGCACTGCAAATAGCCTACTTAAAGAAGTGCCAACCTTCATGAGCCCCCAAATCATCCAATCACTGGTTGCGAAGGGCCTTTCCAACTAGATTCCTGAGTTTTTCAAAGTCTGCTTGTCTGAAGTCTAGGACTTCTGTTCTGCTCGTAGAATTCCCAGCCTTTCAGTGGATGGTGAATCTAATCAAATTGTGATCACTGTCAGCCAGAGCACCTCCAATCTTCAGGTTACTTACCACATCTTCCCCTTTGGTCAGCACCAAGTCCAGAGTGGCTTTAATCCTAGTTGGCCTCTCCACAGCCTGTGTCAAGAACAGGTTATCTATAGTTGTCAAGAAGTTGGTTTATCTGCTGGAGCTGGCTGAATGGTCTTCCCAACAGATGTTAGGGTAGTTGAAATCACCCATGACAATCAAGTCTTTAGTACTGGCTGCTTTGGTCAGTTCCCTATAGAATGCCTGGTCACTCTCCTCTTCTTGGTAGGGAGGCCTATAGTAGACTCCCACCATCAGGTCCCCTTCTCCCAAGCCCCCTTGTATCTTGACCCAGAGGGTCTCAGGGGACTTCCCTCTGCCATCAAATGTAACCTGCAGGGAGGGATACTGTTCTTTCACATAGAGGGCCACCCCTCCACACTTCTTCCCAACCCTGTTCTTCCTATAGAGCCTGTAACCCTCAATATCCACTGCCCAGTCATATGTATCATCCCACCAAGTCTCCGTCAATCCAATGAAGTCAAATTCCTCGTCTGCCAGAAGGAGTGCCAGTTTGTCCTGTTTGTTGCCCATGCTTCTGGCATTCCCATAAAGACAGCTGAGCACACCCCTAGTCATCTCAGGTTTTCTGTCCCTCTGCAAGTGTCTCTGGGCATTGGTAGTTATCTGGATGGCCCCTACATAAATACTCTCCTCTGGGTCCTCTTGGCCAAAGGATTGATGCTCAGCAGTGGAATCTTCCCCCACTTCCCCAGGCTTGTCTAGTTTAAAGCCCTCCTCAGCAATTCGCATAGAGAAGAGTTTCTTCCCTCTGCCCATGAGGTGGATACTATCTCTTGCATGCAGACTGGTGCTGTTGAACTGCATACCAAGGTCAAAGAATCCAAAGCCAGCATGGTAACACCAACTCCAAAGCCTTTGGTTGACTTCTTCAATGCATTCTTCCCTCCAACGGCCTCAGCCTGTAACTGGGAGGATTGAGAAACAGACCACTTGTGCTCCTAGTTCCTTGAGCTTCACCTCGATGCCTTGTAATCACTCATGATTCTCCCAGGGTTGTTTCTTGCCATGTCATTGATAGCCCCATGGATGAGGAGCATGGGGCACAGGTCTGTGGGGTGGACCAGTTTTGGGATCCTTGCTGTTAAATCTCATATTCTGGCTCCTGGAAGGCAGCAGACCTCTCAAGCAAAGGGGTCTGGATGATACATGGCACCTTGTGTTCCTCTCAGCAGGGAGTCTCCCACAACAATCAATCTATGTTGCTTCTTTGGTGGTAGCAGCTGTTCCTGTCTTGTTCTCAGTGCAGCGGATGCCTCTTCTGTTGATGGTATGAGGGCTGCGTAGTTGTTGTTTAGGGCTATTGGTGGAGTGACTGATGCACGTCATGGCTTTGTGTCCAGTATGACCAATCTCCACTCTCCATCATTAGGGGCATCTTGCTGAATCTCACCCTTCTTCCTGGTCTCCATGGCATCTTGCTGGAGCTCACTCTTCTTTCTGGTCTCCATGGCATCCTTTTCCAGGTGCATTGTCTGGCAGTAAGCATCGATGTCCTCCAAGTGCTTCCTGATGGTTCGCAGTCTGCTCACCTCCTCCTGGAGCTCCTTCACCTGGCCCTCCAGAACCTTCCCCATTGAGCACATCCCACAAGTGGGAGTGCCTGTACCCCTGGTCCCAGCCTCCAGCAGGCATGCCAGGCAGTTTCCACAGCCTGGAGTCAAGGGTTCTGTCTGTATGGAGGCTGGGACCATGGACCCCATCTGGGTAGAGGCCCCAGAGGTACCAGCAGGGGGAGGTCCGTCCAGGTCAAGAAGCCTTGGGGTGCAGCGCATACCCATCACCATGTTGCTATGTGGGCCCTGTGTGCATGGCTCCTTAGATGTTTGTTTGAATAGGAGAGACCAGGTGAGTATGATTACCCCCCCACCACCACCACGTGGCCCTCTCTAGCAGCTGCTTTTGTCTGGCAGACAGGCTTAAGTACCTGCATGAGTGTGCATAACGTGCATAAATTAAACAGGGGTATAGGTTGTAACCATGTTGGTCTAAGGATATAGGCAAACAAGGTTCTTTGGGTAAATCTTATATCTTTTATTAAGCCAACTCAAATAGTTAGAAATTTTTCTTAGCAAGCTTTTGGGTATAAATACCCTTCATTAGGCTGAGGAAGCATCTGTAGTTGGTGTGTGCTCTTCCTGGATAGAATGAATAGTAAAGAAGCCAGAGGCTGGTATGCATGGAAGAAAGGCAGTCAGTGAAGATCTAAACTGAGGAGTCAGTGGGTAGAAGACAGGCTGGGGGGTTGGGGAGGGAAGGGAAATGAATGTAGCTAGTAAATAGTGGAGAGGTACCTGGGGAGTCAGATGTTAGGCAGGTTATGTGTCATAAGTCCAATGTCTACATTTAGTCCATGATTTTTTGTATCCAGGAGGTTGATAAAGTGAAGTTCATAGGCTCATTTGTAAAACGTGTTTTTCCTTTAAGGATTATAACTGAGAGATTGGAGAAAGAGTGGTTTTCTTATGAGAAATGTGCCCCCACAGATAATTGGGTATTCTTTAGAGCTGTACGAAGCTTCAGTCCCTGATTCAATTCTGCAGAGATTCGGCCCAATTCAGTGGCCAAATCTCTGAATCCAAATCGAATCAAGAGACCTTTTAATTTCTCTGAATCGAATTGGAACCCTTGGAAAGATTTGGAGATTCGGACATAGACACAGCTTTAAATGTTTTTTCTACATACCTCAAGGTAGCAGGCAGCTTATGAATGCTCCAATGGTGGGGCAGATGGAGCATCCTATAGAAGCATGGGGGGGATCCCCAGTGTGCTCAGCAGCAGACCCAGAAGTGGACCAGTCCATTTCCGGGCCCACTGGGCAGTGTGCCGGGGGTCCCCCCCATGCCCTGCCCCGGTGACTGGTGTCTCCTGGGTCGGGGGGGGGGGGCACCTGGGTCCCCTGTGGCCAATCACTGAGCTGGGGGGGGCCCCATAGGGGCCCCAGTGCACTTCCCGGCAGACCCAGAAATGGACCAGAAGTATTTCCAATACACTTCTGGGTTCACTGCTGAGCGTACAGGGGGCCCCCTCCCATGCTCCTGTGGGTTCCTCCATCTGCCCCACCATCACAGCACTCATAAGCCACGCCTGGTACCTTGAGGTATGTAGAAAAATCCTTTAAAGTTGTGTCTATGTCCGAATAGCTGATTTTCCAAATCATCATCGAATCTTCAGATTTGGATGTGGCTGAATTGAATCGGGGCAGTGATCCAAATCAACAAATCAAATCACTGTCCCTGATTCAGGCCAAATCCAAATCTGAATTGAATACGGCCCATTTCACACACCCCTAGTATTCATATCTTTAATAGATTTCTAGTGCGTGTTCATTCTGATGCGCAGTTCTTGTTTGGTCTCTCCTATGTGCTTTCCATCACGGAATTTGGTGCATTGACTGAGATATATTACATTTTTGGAGGTGCAGCTGTAAGATGCAGGAATGGTGATGGTTCTCTTGTGGGGTGTAGTGTAATTGTAGGGATAGTGGAGATATACTGGCAGGGTTTACATTTCTTGTCATGGCATGGTCTAGATCCATTCGGTGTGTTTTGGGCCATAGGAAGTTTGCTTCTGGTGATAAGGTTGGCAAGGTTCGGTGCTTGTTTGCATAAAGGCACTACATGGGTGTGCAGATGGGTACAAATAGGCTTGGAACATGAAGAATCAAGCATCTGAATTCCTAAGTGATAGCACTCAGTCTCTGTATAAAACATGTTTCTCAGTTCAAGCTGGCTAAATAGACTCAACTCATTCAAAATAAAATATGTGGGAAGAAAACACATTTGTAGTTCTCACACAAATTGGGAGGCAAAGTTACAGGCTATGGAGGAGTTTAATCTTTACCTCAGCTGCTAACTCATAAAAACTGCAGTCTGCTTTTCTCCACTAGTATTTTACCTCTACCTAGCTAGTTTGGCATATGAACAACTTTTTTCCTCGTGACAACACAGGCATGCAGTTCCTGTGAAAAATTAGCCCCTGATATTGATAGGAAGGCAGAGGTTGCAAATGTCTTGCCTTTTTAAGAAGGGAAGTTATAGTGCAGGTTGTAATCAAGAGAGCCCCAAGCCAGAGGTTCAGATCTAGATCTCAACTTGCCCATGGCTGAGGTGTAAAGGTTTTGATTTGAAGGCAACCCTAAATTGTTCAGGTATTTCAGGTAGACCATTATAGCAAACCATACCTAGGTTTGGAGCTGAGGTATTTCAAGAGAATTTTAGGAAGGATTGTAGCTCATGCCAATCCCTCCCCAAGTTCTCCAGAGGAATTTTACAAGTTGTACAATCCTTTTAGATGGTTCCAGGAGCTTGTCAGATACTTGTGTCATTGGTGGGTCCAGAGGGAGCCCAAGAATATGGCCTAGCTTCTGACTAATCTCATTTGACATACCACAAGTATAGCCCTACACTCCCCTGAGTGATTCACCTTTGCAATTAAGCATTATAGTCAAGTGGTAGCTCTGCTGTTGGTTAGGGATAGCTCCTGATATCAGCCAATTTTAGGGTGGTATTACAAGCTAAGGCACTTAAAAAGGAAAAGTTCACACATTAAAGGGTATTAAAATGTGCTAAGTACCCTCTAAGGGTGTGTCCACACAGGCAGGCATGTGCGTTTGTAGCAGCTCAAACAGGACTGGCAGAAATTTGAGCTAGGTATTTTTGTTTCAGCACACAAGCCTGGACATGCACTTTCATGTGGGGCAAGTTGTGCCACTTGGAGCAAAACAACCCTGCCCAGCTCCTCTTGGATCTTCAACCAAGGGGAGCTAGAGCCTGGGGCCAGCACAGGTGCCTGCAACCAAGGGGAGCTAGAGCCTGGGGCCAGCACAGCAATATAAATAGTAGGGCTGTGCGAAATTTCGCTGCCAATTTTGTTTCAATGCTGTTTCGACCCATTTCAAGGTCAAAACAGCAAAATCAAAATGGAACAGATATGGTCGAAATAGCCTTGAAACAAAACAAGGCAAGTCAAAACATTTCACTGTTTTGACGTTTCGCCCATATGCTATAATGGGGAAGGTTGAAACAGCCTATAACTTTTTCATTTCTGGCCAGATTCTGATGAAACTTTCAGGAATGGTAGCCACTTCTAAGGTCATGAAGCAAGCCAAGTTTCAAGAAGATAGATATGGGTGATTCAGAGGAACTGCACCCCAAAATCTTGAGAGCCAAACTTGTGTCATGTGTATGTGTTAATCCACAGAGGGGTCAAAACTTCAGGGATGGTAGCCTCTGCAGAGGTCATAAAGTCTTCCAGGTTTCAAGGAGATAGGTGCAGGGGTTTGGGGAAACTGCATCTCAAGCTGCGGACAAGCAGAACTCGTGATATGGGTGACACTGTGGGTGTTAAGGCACAGCAGGGTGAAAGCTGCAGGGATGGTGGCCCCTGCTGAGGCCACAAAGCCTGCCAGCTGTCAAGGAGAAAGATGCAGGGGTTCTGGGGCCCTGCATCTCTGGCTACTGACAGGCAAAACTCATGTCATGGGTGCTTATGCAACTGTGTCTGTCTTGGGGCACAGGGGGGTGGGAAACTACTACAGGCCTGGCTGCTAGGCCCTGCTGTGGCTACAAAGCCTGCCAGCTGTCAAGGAGATAGGTGTAAGGGGAATGTGGGTTCTGGAGCCCTGCACCCCTAGCTGCTAACAGGCAAAACTCATGACATGGGTGCTTGTGCAACTGCTGCCTCTCATCAGGCAGGAGGACTGAAGATCCCCCATCACTTGCCACCACAGTCCTGGGGGTAATAATTGACCACAGTATGAACATGAGCTGGCAGTGCGATGCTGTATCCATCAGGGCCAACAATACGCTGGCATTTATCGATTGATGCATCTCCAGCAAAACCATTGCAAAGAAGTGATTCTCCTGCTCTACTCAGCTCTGGTGAGACTGGCGCTGGAGTACTGCATCCAGTTCTGGGCTCCACACCTTAACAAGGACATGGAAAAGCTTGAGAGAGTCCAGAGAAGGGCTACGCATATGACCAAAGACTTGCACGGCAAGCCATATGAGGAAAGGCTGAGAGACCTGGGACTCTTCAGCCTGAAAAAAAGAAGGCTGAGAGGGGACTTGGTAGCAGCTTACAGCTGCATCAGAAGCATATATCTAGGACTCGGTGAACAACACCTTCACCAGGGCACCCTTGGAGAAAACTAGGAGTAATGGTCACAGTGTGGACACCCTAGTTGTGAAGTAATTTTTCCTTATGTTGAGCCTGAAATGAGCCTGAAATGATCTTCCAGGAGTTTGTCGTCTCAGCAGGGGCTATCATTCCTGCAGTTTTGATCCCACTGTGGCTTAACACATACATGTGACATGAGTTTTGCTCTCAAGATTTTTGGGTGCAATTTCTCTGAACTCCCTGTACCTATCTTCTTGAAGCTTGGCACACTTCATGTCCTCAGAAGAGGCTACCATTCCTGCAAGTTTCATCTAAATCAGGCCAGAAATGACAAAGTTGTAGCCTGTTTCGACTTTCCCCATCATATCCTATGAGTGAAACGTCGAAATGGGGTCAAAACAGCAAAACATTTCAACAGAATGGAACAGCTGTTTTGACGCAAAACAAAAGTCAAAACGGAACACTTCCATCAAAATGTCGAAATGCTGGTCAAAAAAAGAACGCTTCCATTTCGCACAGTCCTAATAAATAGCTCCCCTGTGCTGGCTCCAGCAGTATAAAAACCTGACCTGGCAAGCAGCTGAGGGCTATTTGCCCCTTCTGAGGCCCAGCCACTTGGTATCTGGGGACACTACCCTTTGTGCCAGCTGGACTGCTGAAGCATCCCTAACCTGGAATGGCCCCTGCACCCTCTACCCACTGCAGCAGTCTGGCAGTGGGGGCTGCTCCCTGGCTGTGACCTACTCCCCTGCGACAGCACGGGGCCCCAAGGCTGCCAGACCTGCATGGGGACTGCACAGCTGCAGCAGAGGCATCTGCATACCTCTGGGCCAGCTGCCAGTGGGGTGTAGCTGTGCAGTTAGCCTCTATGCGGCACTACTGCCATGTGTGCTGCTGCCCTAGCATCTGGCCAGCTATTGCCCAGAAGATGTTCTCAGTGTGGTGGCCTGCTTTGAACTGTCAAAGCATGTCCTCCTGGGCCCAAGTGGCCAGGAGGTCAGCCACTTCCTGCTGGGTCCTGGGTGCAAGCCTTGAGCAGGCTCTTCTGCCTGGGTCCTGTCATCTGCCTCACTAGAAGGAATTCTGGTGGTCCCTATTTAAAAACTGAAAAATATCTGATAAAAAAAATCCCAAATTTACTCTTTAAACTACCCCCAAATCCATATTCTTCCACAATTAAAACAAAAAACCCCACTATATATATACAGAGAGAGAGAGATCAGTTGGACAATGTTTTATTGATATATTTACAATGTTAAAGCATTTTGGAAGCCTACCAGTGTCTCTATCATCATAATAAAATAAATTCTAAAATCTATGTTTTGATGTTTGCTTTTGGTTTACTTATCATAGAACAATTAGAGCTCTCCCTTACCCCTTCACCAACTAGGATATGGGGACATCCCTTCAGCCACAGTTCCTTCCAGCAGGTCTCCTTCTCTCTGGCAGCTGGACATACTGGGTGTGTGAAGGGGGGATGTGGAGTTTGCAGGAGGGGGGGTGGAAAGGGATATGGGGGGATGTGGGTGGGTGTGTGGAGGGGGATGTGGGTGAGTGTGTGGAGGGATGTGGGGATTGTGGGGGAACTGTGGGTATGGGAGACTGTATGGGTGGGACTACTCAGGAGGGATGGGTCCCCTGCACCTCACAGGGTGCAGCCCCCCCACAGGGTCACAGCCCCCCCTGCAAGGCTACAGCTCCCCCCTGCAGGGCCCACATGCCCCCCACCAGCTCACATGCACCCCTGCCCCTCATGGCCCACCCCACCTCCTACAAGGCACTCAACTCATGTCCTCCACAGCAGTGGCAGTGGGGCGCTCAGAGCCCGCTGCAGCCAGAGCCTCCAGCAGCATGGTGCATCCCTGGTGCCTCAGAGCCAGCACTGCTTCTGCCACTTGTCCCAGGGCCAGGCTGGCTCACCACGGCACCTCATGGGGCCATGCCACTTCAGACAGAACTGAAGTCGCTCAAGTAGTCATCCAGGGCCTGGCCCCATACACAGGAACTGCATGTTGTGCCGAGACAGTTCCTGCTTCCATGGGCCTGGCCCAGCCTGACAATGTGCGGGGCCCATGGCAGCAGGACCTGGCTCAGTGCGACACGTGGTCCCCACACACGGGACCAGACCCCAGGTGACAGCCTGAGCAGCCCAGTGCTGCCTGAAATGACACAGCCCCACACGGCACTGCGGTGAACCAGCCTGGCCCCGGGACAAGCGGCAGAGGCAGCACTGGCTCTGCGGCACCAGGGATGTGCTGCACCATTGGATGCTCCGGCCGCAGTGGGCCCTGAGTGACCCACAGCCGCTGCGGAGGAAGGGGTAAGTTGTGGGCACTGGAGGGAGGGGGGCTGGGACCCTGCAGGGGACCCATGCCTCCTGACCAGCTCCCCACCCCCACATAACCCCCACCCTTCAGTCCCTACTTACCGGGGACAGCTCCACAGCAGAGGACACCATAGAGATGCTCTGTCTGGATGCCAGAGTATCTCTGGAGGTCCGAGCCCTGGCTTGTGTCAGGACACAGTGGGGAACTGTGCCCTGCACCACTTTACTTGGCGGTGTTTTTATTTGATACCTGGAAATCCTGGTATCAAATTTTGACCCTGCACTGCAAATATGCAGCATGGGGAACATTTTGTCATTCTCAGTGTGCCTCTTGCGGCGTCTCAAACACATGTGCACTCGTCTGGATGCACCCTAAGTGTCTTAAAGTTATGCCACTTCAGGCAAGGGTCACCTTTGAGCCATTCTATCTAGCTTGAGATAGTTGTTCATCTGCTCCATGCAGATAAAATGACTGATTTACAATCATCCAACATCCCAGGATGCATGGTTCTCAGCCCCTCTACCCCTAACAAATTTTCCATCCTGCCAAGCTCTACTGCCTGCCAGGAAATTTGGGGGGCAGGAGGCCATGGTTTCCCTCCTCATCCTCCCATGTTCCTGGAAGGGGGCGGAGGGATGTGGGGGAGAGCTATCTAGTGCCAAGCATGGAGCCCAGGAAGATATGCTTTCCCGAGGTCTATACTGTTACTGTACTTAATCCCCAGCAGCTCCACACTAAGAGAAGAGCCACCCAGTGACAAGAACATGGATCCCAGGGAGGCATGCTTCCCAGGGGTCCATGCTGTCACTACACTTAACCCCCAGGGCTGTGCTCCCAAGGGAGGGATAAAGCCCTGGCTCCTGGCCATGCCCCTGCTTGCTCAGCCCTCTAGTAGCAAGTCAGAGTTGTGCAGGTAAGAGATGGCATTAAGTCTTAACTTGTGACTGCTCTGAAACTTTTCTAACTGTAACGCTGCATAAAATTCCAAAGATTTAGATTGGCTTAAAGGTAACCTGTAACATCACCCTTACAGTTAAATAGAGCTGAATTGGGTCCATGTTCTGGAGACCTGCAGCCAGAGTAACCCAAGTTTAGAAGGTAGGGTATATTTGTACCTTGTAGATCAATCAAAGTAGAAGCCCAAACCAGCTCTGGGCAGCTCAGTATTATGACTCCTTTCTGTCACAATGGTATGCCATTATCTGGAGTCCTGTTCTCTGGTGACAAAACATGAGCAAGTCCCACTGAATTCTAACAGCACGATTTGTATCCTGTAGCTGAAAGATTAGGCTTCTGAATCACTAGCCACTTCTACATTTAAGATAATTATTTTTCCAA
>NW_005841969.1:1263386-1265091 GCF_000455745.1 Alligator sinensis
TTGGAAACAGCAGAGACTGAGGAAAAAGAACAAAATCTTACTCTTCCTCAGAATACTACTCCCCCTATGGGAACAACAGTAATTTTTTTCAATGTTAGATGTGGAAGGAGTTGGAGGTTTCTTAACTGGATCAAAGTATGTGAGGGCTTTGTCCTAAATGCAGATACCCTGACTGCCAATAAATTTTTACATTTTATTATTAGGTACATACATATTCATGCACAGTCCATTAATATGTACACACACATGTGAGGCAGGGACAGAAGGGAAGGAAAGCTTCTCTTTCAATTCCTTCTTAAAGGTTTACCATTGAAGTTCAGAATTCCAGTTTTTCTAAAGGTCAGTGAGAGAAAAGGACTTGAAAATGATAGGATCATTAGAGACAGATCACCATCAAACAGTGTATTGATGTGTTTCTCCAGCATCTGTTTTTCCTTAGGTTTTTTTCCTTCCCTCTCTGTTCTTTAATCATTTTTGGTTACATGTTCATAAATAATTTAGTATTGTCATTTTAAAATATACTGTTATTCAAATGAGAAAATCTGGCTTTAAAAAAAAAACCATGCAGTGACCACATGGTACTGAGCGCAAATAGAATGGAATTAATTTTCAAGGTTTTTTTTCTTTTAGTCTTTTCTTAAACCAATTGTTTAAGGGGCCCCTAATTCCAGCTAAATCGAACCACAACTCACATTATGCAATTCTCTCTCCTCCTTTTAAGTGAAGTTAGAAGTAAGACTAACACCTGTAGTCCCCATGGCAAACACTGAATAAAGATATGAGTCCTTACCTGCACAAAGAACACCAGGTCCCATACAGACTTCAGTAAAGTAACATCAGCACAGCACTGTTTTAGCTGCTTCAGTTCTGGTATGCTCACTTCAAAAAGGTCTGGAGTTTCCTGAAGTCTTTTCGTCTCCCCTCGAGGATTGCAGTATCTTTATGGGTCTGCCTGGGCATCATTTTAGAATTTTTTATCTACCTGAATGGACCAATATTTTGCACATACTTGTTAAGGATAGCTTTGTTTGCCCTGAATTTTCTTTTATTTACTCCACCCCTCTACTCCTTTCTTTCATAAGCAGGTGTCATGAAGACATGGTAACTGGAAAAATCATTTTGTTTAAAACAAGTAAGCTGCACTGCATTGTTTGTTCAGGAGAATGATTTCTTTTTCCAACACATTCAGTGCCAGCCAGCCACTAGGAGAGAGATTAACAAGGTGGTGCAGCAACTTCCTCACCACAGCAGGCCTACTCTGCACAAACATGAGAAGAGGAGGAAGGTTCACCCACCTCCTTGACCCATTAGGAAGAAGCACATGTCTGAGATTCACAGATGGGCTAATGCTGAGAAGCTCTGTAAGAAGTTGTTATTTACCTCCTGGTGACAGTCGCGTGCCATGAGTTATCTTACATCTCTGTCACTCATCAGTTGTGGTTAAAACTTTTACAAAGGCAGTCATTCCACTCAGAGAAATGGCCACAGGGAGTGTCCCTGGCACCAAGTACCCAAAGAACCTTCCTCCAATCTTGTGGCAACTCAGGTATTTTTAAAAGCCTATAGCAAAGGACCTTGTTGAAAGCTTTTTGAAAGTCCAAATATATTATGTCAACTGGATTCTTCATGTCTATATGTCTCCATCCTCAAAGAACCCAATCTCTCCAAACTGGTAAGGCAGGATTTCACTTTACACAAACCATTT
>NW_005841969.1:1265101-1275204 GCF_000455745.1 Alligator sinensis
GTCCATGTGACTACAAGTACTTCTGGGAGTGCTCCCCACAGACCCAGGGGGCACCAGTTGCCAAGCCGGGAGATGAGGAGGGCCCCCCGCAAGCTCTGCAGCAGACCCGGAAGTGGATTGGAAGTGCTTGTGGTCCACTTCCAGGTCTGCTGCCAAACACACTGGGGACCCCACCGCGGTCCCATGAGACGCTCCATCTGCCCCACCATCGCAGCATTCATGAGCCTCCTGGTACCTTGAGGTATGTAGAAAAAACATTTAAAGCTGTTTCTATGGCCAAATCATCGAATCTTTCCAAATTGATTTGGAGAGGGTCCAATTCAATTCAGAGAGATTAAAGGGTCTCCTGATTCAATTCGGATTCGAAGATTCAGCTGCCGAATCAGGCCAAATCTCCACCAAATCGAATCAGCGACCAAAGCTTCACACAACCCTACTTCTTACCTACTCAGACCAGGATTATCTCATGGATTTACATGGGGATTTTGCTTTTCTAAATTAAATGCCTCACCCATTTAATTTTTAACAATGAAAGGCCACCAGCCCAATATTCCCAAGCAATCCTGCCACAACAAATCAGTTACAGGGGAAAATGCTGACATGGAAACAGACTGCCAGATCCAGGCTTTATCACACAACCGGCTGCAATAAAAAACATATATTCCTTAAAAATCAGGAATATACTTTGACAACAATGCATTTTGCTCACTTTAAAAAGGAGATTCATAGCTCAGTAATTCACTTATAGTCAAGTTTAGAAAAAGATTTGGAAGCCTTCCTCCTCAAGATAATATTTCTCAAGACAGTATTTCTCACTCAGGTGTTCAGAACAGTCAGACACACTCAGCTGAAATACTCTGATTTAAGATCTAGTTTAAAGACCTATTTCTGTCTCATATTACTCAGTTTCACATTATAAAGCACTCTGGTGTTTGACAGAATGAGCTACATACATCAGTAAATAATATTAATGTATTCTGCAGAGTGACTGTAAGCTGTGACAATGCTTTCCCAAACTATTTACAGTGACAGAAGCGTCATAATAATTCATAAAAGCAATGGATATATTTACTTTATCCATACACTTTTAAATATCCTCAGCATCAAACCTAAAAATGATTTCATTTTTAAATCTGTTTCTAAACTCATGCTGTTTAACCTGAAAGATACAATATATTTATTGAAGTAGGGCTCCACAGAGGTTAAATAGGTGATCCATGGAGACTATACCATAACTTTTCCTTAGCTGCCATTCATTAAATATGTTCCATCTCATGAACCATGAATCATTTCATTTTAAGTACTCTTTTATTTCCTTTAAATTTACCTAAAACTTTATTAGATTCGGCCCATACAGCCCTGACAGACAGGCCGCATACATTTAAGACATTCCCAGTGGAGAAGCATAAAACATTTAAAATCTATATTTGATCTGACAACAGCAGCACCGTGTTTGAATTAGAAACAGATTAGACATAATTGAAGATAAAGAGGACGCAAGCATCACTCCCATTTTGGTGAAGTGGGCTTTAAATTATCAGATTCATCCAGAATACATTACCAAGAAACATTGAATTGTTATCTTTAGACAGCCTTTTCTAAGAGTTTACAATTTCTCAGTTCAGTGAAGCTTACCACCAGCTTGTTATCAGAACAAAAAACGAAAAATCATTCGGTTCAGAGCACAGAACTGATCTCACCTCAAAAGTACACATTTTCTTCTGATAACAGACACTTCATTGGACTGCAGAGGTGCCACTTCATGCTTTACAGTGAAGGCAATCTTTTTAAGGTTCTTCCACTTTTCAGGTAATTCCTAACAACATTACAAACAGATATTGTTTGTCAGTCGCACCTCAAACAATCCTCTCCACACACAAACACATACATGCCATACATACATCACCACTTCTTATTTTTCTATGCCAGTTGACTTTGTTTCATTCACTCTCAACCTCTTTATTTAATGCTAAACATGGACTCATTACTCATGTTAATTTGCAAACTGTAATTAATGCAAAAGACTAAACTTTGTTTATGATAGTTTGTTTTCCACTTAGAACATATTTCTCTAACTTGACTTTGAAAATATACCCCAGCAATTCAATTATGCTACACATTATACATCAGTTGAGCCTTAAGACAATACATATTTTACTTATTTGACTCAATAATGCAAACATTTGCTGTTAAATAAAGTTGTACCTCTTGTGACTGTCTTACTATTATATCCAACAGCCCATAGCTTTATGTATCAGTTTGGACCTCATTTTCCCAGGAACTCAGCTGTGTAGCAGCAAGGATGTGTTTCACATCCAGCTGTGTACCAATGAGGACCCCAGTTTCACACATCACCAAGCCCTAACTGCTCTACAGAAAATACCTGTTGCTGACAATAGGTGTCAGCAACCAGGGCACCTGAACTATTGTTGAATACAAAGACAAGCCCTGTCCAATGTTCTTTCAGTGCAGATGGTTAAATCCTGCAGTGAGAGATGGCTACACAAAAGCAGCACAGACAAAGATTATAAGTAACCTGGCTTGGTCTTGAACCTTAAAGTACCCTGCTGAATTCAATAGTTTCACTTAAGTAGATCATATTGCCACTTCATACTCCTATTGCTTAAAAAAACCAAATAACCCAGATTTTTTATTCTGATTTGATGTAGTATTTGCCATTAACTTGGGCTACAATTTTAATAGACATGAGCAATCCACTGATACTGCATCATAAATAAGGACACAAAGAAATCTCCATCTATAAATTGCACCTTAAAGAAGGTATTTCCATAGCAAAACCATGTTTTCCAAAAAAGTAATCAGACTTCATGAAAGATGAGAATTGAACATAAAACCACCTTTATGAAAGATTCATCATTTTCACACCCTGTGCATGACTGAAAACTTCTGAGAAATCATGATAGGGAGAAAACCCTAGCAGTTTGTGCTTTTTAAGTTAGAATAATCCAATTCTATGCAAAACCAATTCAGCACAGAAACCTCCCAATTGTGAAAACAAAGCAGAATAGAAGATTTGAAGAACCCACTTTCTGAAGAATCTTATTCATAACAATTGACACTGAGATTAAATTTAACCTGCAAGGTCTTAACTGGTTCAGTGTGGGAAACAGGAATTTGATTTCACCAAAAAACATCAAGTTTAAAATTCAACTTTAAAACACGTTCATGAAAAAACATGTGTACATCACCAGAGTAGACTAGTGGTTCAAGGCATTCGGCTGGGATGTGAGAAATCTTGATTCAAGCGCCTGACCTGAATGCAGGAGGGAAGAATTTGCCTCCCACATCCCAGGCACATGCTCTGACCATCATGTTTTGAAGCCTCTTTTCTTCTCTCTGCCAGCTTTAGTCTTAGCCTTGGAGAATTCTTTTGAATGATTACACAATTTTATTCCTCCTGACCTAATGGAAATCTAAATACAGAATGGAAGTTTATTTTTTCAAGCACTTCTCTGAAATTGTGTGACACAGACACCTTTTACTTCAAAAAGGAAAGTGGTCTGCACCAGCAAATTCCTCCCATCTCATACCGCTTGCTACTTAGTTATAGAGAATGGATTGCTTTGTACAAAACCTTGGTCCTCCCACCTTACACTCACCTATACTACAGAGGAAGAAGGAGGTTGCTGTTCTCCCTCTTTCATTGATATATTATATTCATAAGCTTTTTCAGGGAGTAAGGATTGGTCTTGGTCCCTTTTGCAGGTATTTAAAGCTTGACCCCTTATGTTTGTAGAGGATGTAATAATGCCTTGTAGGGCTGTGCAAAGCTTCGGTCCTTGATTTGATTCGGTGGAGATTGGCCTGATTCTGAATCTGAATCAAATCAGGAGACCCTTTAATCTCTCCAAATAGATTCGGAGAGATTCGGGAAGATTCAGAGATTTGGACATAAACACAGCTTTAAATGTTTTTTCTACATACCTCTAGGTAGCGGGCGGTTCGTGAATGCTGCAATGCTGGGGTGCAAGCAGTATCCCACAGGAGCATGGGGGGGTCCCCAGCATGCTCAGCAGCAGACCCAGAAGTGGACCAGAAGCACTTCCTGTCCACTTCCGGGTCCATTGGAGAAGGCGCTGGAGGGCCCCTCTGCGCCCCCCTCCTGGCTCACTGACTGGTGCCTCCTGGGTCTGGGGGGGCACCCAGGGTCACCCTGTGACTGATCACTGAGTGGCGGGGGGTGCCGGGGAGGGGCCCTTGCGTTCTCCCCAGCAGACCCAGAAGTGGACCAGAAGTACTTCCAGTCCACTTCCAGGTTTGATGCCAAACACATGAGGGGCCCCTGTGTTCCTGTGGGATGCTCCATCCACCCCAGCATTCAGGTACAAGCTGTGCTGGTACCTTGAGGTATGTAGAAAAACCATTTAAAGCTGTGTCTATGGCTGAATCACTGATTCTCCAAATCAGCATCAAATCTTCAGATTCTGATTTGGCCAAATCGAATCAGGGACAGTGATCCAAATCAACTAATCGAATCACTGTCCCCAGTTTGGGCCAAATCCAAATTGAATATGGCCCATTTTGCACACCCCTAACGCCTTGCATGTTGATCTATTCCAGCACAATGATGAAAACCACCTAATTCCCATGAATAGTGAACATGCCAACAGCCCTGCATAGCAGCAGAATAAAGGCTCTACAGCTCCAAGAACAGCTCCAAGAACTACAAAATTACTGTCCAACTGATGACCCACACATGCAATGCAGGGAAGGGGAAAGGGGTCTACACTCATGTGCAATACAACAAAAGTGTGTGTGTGGGAGGAGGGGGACAGTGAGGAGGGAGTGCAGCCAGAGGGTCCTTGGCTCGCACTAATGCCTTCCCCAGGGTATGGGACCCTTGCTGGTGCAGCCTATGCAGTATGTTGCTCCTGGCTGCTTGGAAGCCGGACAGCTCTGGCCTACAGCATTTCTAACGGAAACTGGTGAGTGATTCAAGCCACAGAACTAGGGTCAGATGGGCTTGCAACATGTTACGAGTTAAATATTATTCTGAATTTTTAACACAGGATTTGGAATGACGTTTTTACTTCCATTATTTTAGTAAAACATTCCCTTCAGCCGTAGAAGCAGAAACACAGTGCTGCCTGGTATGAGAACTAGAATCAAACAATGAGCATTTGGTATGATCTGTGTTATATGAGAGGCAAGACTGGAGGACCTTTCTGGTCTTAAATGTATGTATTTATAAACTGATTTGTTTAATTTTATTATCCAGGGTTAAATGGCTATTGTAAATGAGAAGCATAATTGGCAAGAAGTCCACTACATTTTCAAATCCCTTAAGTTTCTATGGCTTAGAGTGCTATAGATAAGCCCCTTCTATATATAGCTATTAATTCATTAGTGACCTTTTCATTTACATCTGCTGTGGGTAATAAACCACCTACTTCCCATGAGTGTAACTAGGATGGGGCAAGTGGGGCACTAGCCCCGGCTGCCAATTTAGATGGTGTACCAGAATGCCAGTCCCTGGGGAGCCCACACCCCAACAGCCACAGGAAGCAGCATCCAGGTCCCAACAGTAGCAGCCAGATAAGGCATTTGCCTGAATTCTCCTCTCCTCCTCCCCAACCCTGAAACCTTGTTCTCAGGTACTTGGCACAACACCTCCATCCCCTCCTACTTCGCTGTCTACACAGGGCACAAATATTGTTAGTTAAGTCTCTGCTTCATACAGTCTTTCCGCTTGCCCTTTTTGAGAACATAGATAATGTTACAATGGAAAACAGGTCATCACTAAATCCTTTGATGGAATTAAGAACATTGAGCAAAATCCTAAAGGTCCTTAACTAAGTGCCTCATTTAAGACAATGGCAGTTTTGCCTTCATAATGAAAAAGGACAGCAGGTTTTCACTCCTTCGTTTATTTGAAAAAAAAAAAATATATATATATATATCCAGATTAGACAACCTTCAACCTATGCCACTATATCCACGTTAAACATTTCTCAATGCAAAAAAAATGGGTGTATGAAACTTTCCTGCTTTCAAAGTACCACAAAGTGTTGTTATACAGGTGCTATTGAATCCTTACCTGTAGTTCTGTGTAGAATTGTGCTGGTAGCTGCTGCCTATAGGTTCTCAGTAGCTCCACAGTTGATTGCAAAGACTTGAAAATGTCATCTATGAATAGGCGATCCCTTGCAACCATCAGGTGTCCCAGAATTTCAACCAGAACCATGTCATCTCCGCCTTCCACTTTCTTAGCTAACCTTTTTTCAGTTTCATGGATTAATTTCTCTAACTCAGTAACACTAATAATATGTAGTATTAGAAAATGTCAACAGTTAATTAGCATAGAGCATGTGAAAACTTAAAGCAAGCTGTACACATCAATTATATTAATAAACAAGTAAATGCAATCAAATCACATCTCAAAGCACTGTGTCAAGTTTCTTATAAGCTGACAATTGAAATTTGCATGTATGACAGCAATTCCATGGATAGACAGGATGGGGTGCAAAAAGCTGATTCCCATCAGGCCCTGATTTGCCTTTCCTTTTCCAGTACATCTGCTGAGGGGGTAGCCATAATCTGGCCCTCAATGCTCCAAAGTAAGAGAGGTAGTGGGAAAGGGGAATGATTAGCACAGTCAGTAACACTGCAAGGCCGAGAGAGAGGTCTAATAGGGCAGCTGTTACATCATAATCCACACCCTATCACAGAACCAGGATGGTTAAACAATGGAAATGCAAACTATACTATTTAAAAGTGCAACCAGGCTCTCCTCTGGTTATTCACCTCTTAGAATGACTAGACATTCATTACTCTTAATCCATCATATCCTGCCTCTAATCCAGACACTGCAGCTGACAGGGTTGAAGTATTAGAAATACAAATTACTTGTGGCAAGTTCAAAATATATTAGAAAAATAAAGAAAGTATGTGCTTGCTTTGATGGTACCTTCTACTTGATGGCTTCCAAGCTCTTTACTGAACAGTTTTATGATCTACACAGATATCACTATCCATCATTCATAGATAGAGGAAGTCAGGCAGAGAAAGGTTATATCTATTGCCCTAGGTCACATCTAAGACTGTGAGAGAACTGGGACCAGAACTGTCTCTCATTCCTACGTTTTATCTTCCCAGTCCTTCTGTCCCTCCTTTAACCCAAGGATCTGAATTTCCAACACAACCATTTAAGAGTATTCTAAGTGGCTCACCTGTGAATTACATGGTTGTGCAGATGCTCCTTAAACATCCAGCTCCACTTTTATTAATATTCATTAAAGGCATTTTAAAAGGCTTAATGTCAACTTGGAACCAGCTATTAAATATCTTCTGATTTTCAAATTTACTAATTTCCTTGAACAGTGTCTCATAAACAGTGATCTTCAAGGGGGAAAATGTCATTAACACCTTGGATTTTTGACCAAATCTAAAAAATAATGTAATGGTTTAATACCTGTTCTATAGACACAAGACAGAGAAATACAAACTGCAAAAACTGAAATACCTGTGCTTTAAAGTGTGCTAGCTTTGGGACGCATTTCTGATGCTCATATTCTGTGGATGATTCAAGCTGCTTAGTAGTAAGAAATTCCCCATATAGGAGGAACTGCTTCATATATTTAGTTTTACCATCCATCCATCCATAGGTAGCTGTATTTGCTAAAATGACTTTGATACTCCTGAACATTAACACTGACTGACTCCATCTTGCTCATGACTACCTGACACATTTCTTCCAGTATATCCATCTGACCCACATCTTGCTAAATGGGAAAATGGAAATGGAGCCAATGATTTAATTTAACTTAAATTAAGAAAAGGTGGGCTGAAAGCCAAACCACAAACTACTTGCCAGGATCCAAGAAGTTACATCAATGGCAAGCATGTAAACTAACCTGCCAGTTACCAACAAAATCAATCAAATTTTCATTTCTTCGTTTTCTTCGTCCTCCGTTTTCTTGTGCAGGGACCGGGACTCCCCCACCATGTTTCAAGACGGACTCAAGGGGAACGCCTCAAGACCTAAGGTTGAGGAGGACCGGGTTAGAGTGCTTCTGGAGGTGCTGGACATGTTCAAGTCAGCAGGTCCAGATGCTCTCCACCCCAGGGTGTTGAGGGAGCTAGCAGGGGATATTGCTGGGCCCTTGGCATGGCTTTACGAGTGCTCGTGGTGCTCGGGCCAGGTGCCAGATGATTGGAAGATAGCCAATGTGGTCCCCATCTTTAAGAAAGGGAGGAGGGAGGACCCGGGCAACTATAGGCCCGTCAGTCTTACCTCAATCCTGGGGAAACTCTTTGAGAAGATCATCAAGGAGCACATCTGTGATGGGCCAGCATTGGGGATGATGCTCAGGGGCAACCAGCATGGTTTCATTAGGGGCAGGTCATGTCAGACCAACCTGATTGCCTTTTACGATCAGGTCACAAAAGCATTGGATGCAGGTGTCACTATGGATGTAGTCTTTCTGGACTTCAGCAAGGCCCTTGACACTGTCTCCCAAATAAGGTGTTGAAGGCTATACTAAGCAGATGACTTTTGAATCAAGTCCTACTAAAACCACCCAAGAGACTGAATCCTACAGGCAAAGTCCCTTCACAAAATATTCCCTGTTGTCCAAGCATTGGGCTTGAACCTTACAGACAGACAGAAAAATGATGTCTCATTCAATTATGACAGGCAAAACATGTAGTAAGACACTCTCTCTGCCCACCTTCCAACATTTGGGTAAGAGAGAATTTTGTCTGAAATCTAGCAGATGCAATAGATACTATAAAGCTCACAGTCTGATCATAGAAGTTTTTTTCTGGTTTCAGGAGACTTGTATTCAATATTAACTGTTGCCAGTTCCAAGAAATATCACATAACTGCCCAGGTGGACTTAGCAGGTATTGCACCATCTGACAGGGGAGGAGGAAAGCTGAGACTACCCCTTCTCCCAACACTCCCAGGCTCAAGAAAGGTGCAAAATAGACCTCCATGTCTGTAGGGAACAGTGATTAGGATCTGTGCACCCCCTGGGACTGGGACCTTAGAATTGGACAATCCAAGTAGAAGCCAACCCAGAGAAACTCAAGCTGACAAGAATCACCACCTCCCCCTTTTCCTGGGGAAAAGGAACTGTTGGACAATGATGATACAATCAGCCTGCTTTTTCTATTTGCTTCACCCTTGTCTAAACAGTCTCTGCCATGTATTGACTGGCAGTTTGCTCCAATCCCATTCTACCTCCTCCCTCACCACCTCTTCCCCTAAAATTAACTCAAGATGCCTCTCTTCTTCCTTTTTCCCCATACTATCTTCCTCACTTCCCATCTATTCAGCATTGCTTTTCTTTGGTGTATCCCTTACTGCATATTTCACAGTATTGCTTCTTGTGTATTCTTTGTATGGCTGTGACCCACTTATATTTACCTGGGTTTTTAACTGATAGCTTATATATTTGAGAGATTTTGATTTTAGAATTCACTTTTGACTTCAATAAATACATCTGGGAAAAGGAAATGAAATCACAACAAAGCTGTCACCTTGTAGACTGGAGTTGGGTAAGACTTGCTAAAAAAACCCAAGCTATTCTTAAGTATTCCAGTAACAGCAAAACTACAAGAATGTTTTAACATTATTCATAAACCATTTTTATTTCCTGTGAACATTCACATGAAGTTGCTGTAGGCAAAGAGATGTGAATACACATGCTAAGTAGTATTACGGGGATCAGAGAGCAGAAACAATGTCAGGTGACCTGTGCATGCAATTACACAGCACAGAGAGCACTCAAACCAATCACCACAGCAAAGCAAATGGTTCTCAGGAAATATGATTGCATAAATCATTTGCAGCAACATTCTAAGTAATGAACCCACTGCAAACACAAAAAAACTGTTGGAGAATAATTCACAAACATCAGAAGTTGCATTCATCAAATAGCTTATTCTCTGCAAACAGAATGCTCTAGACCTCTTTGAATATTGAAGATGGCATTCTAAATTGGGCAACTGAAATAGAAAGAGTTAAAAAAAAACAGACAATGTAATTGTAAGAATACATCCTAGTTGCTGAAGGAAATGACTAGAGGCATTAATACAAGAAGGAGAGAGATAAAGGTTAAGGAGTGCAGAAAATGACA
>NW_005841969.1:1275235-1279037 GCF_000455745.1 Alligator sinensis
AGTCTTACAGCTCCTCTTGAGATATTAGCCTTCTTGGCATAAGCTATTGCATGGGGGTGACTTGGGTGGAGAAAGCCTTATGGAAGGGTCAGCTATCATATATTTTTTTAATATTACCTAATAAATGTTTTTTTTCCAAGATGTTTTGACAACTCTGTTTACAAATGATATGATTCTGTAAATGTTTCTGATTAGTCCTTCCACAATGTCAGAAAAATTGCTATTGACATTAGGGTCCAAAGCAGGTTTAAAAATCATTTTACTGCCATTAAGAACAAGCAGCTGCACTTCAAATAAAGGAGAGGATTTAAATGTTGTCTCAGTGTTTTCAATCAGGTACCGGAGAGAACACTTGATACCTTTGAACAGCCCATCTAAAATCATGTGGTCTATGTACTCGGTGTAGGCTTTCCATTCATCAGAGAGAGGATCTGCCTGGAGCAAGTTCTGATTGTCCTGGAAAGGGTAATTTAGAGAATAGGCAACAGGGTTTAGAATTGCTCTTCTCTATGTGGAATTCTTATCCCTGCTAATTGATAAGTTTAGGAGTAAAGGAACTCTCACTTTGATGAAGAAAAGCTTTCCCACCATTTACAACATAATTACCTTTTCATTGTAACTTTTACAAGTACATCTGGAACTAATTGCTGAAAGCTATTTCCCTTTAGAGCTGGATTTGCATTAGCAATTGCAAATATTTGAAAACATTTTTTTAGGTTTTGTAAACTATTTAATTCCAGTTTTCCCATTCAATTCAACATGCTTATTGACAATAGCAACTCCCAGCACCAAATGTGTGCTGGATTTATGAAGTTATCACTGGACTAACTGATGAATTCTCTCTTCTGTCTCTTGGACCATACAGTACAGTTTAGACAATTTTACCTTATCATCAAGGCACAGAAGGGAATAATTTTGACCATTTTTCCTTACAAAGAAGGAGGCTTCACTCAGTCTATGCAAACGCCATCGTATTAATTCCACATTACATTTGATCTTCTGGATTGTACTATCCACATGGTGAACAAGTTCCCTGGTCTGTTCAATATAATTCCATAGGTCTTCATTCTGCCAGGTCAGGACAGCTAAGGAAGGTTTCAGCGGCTGGTCAATACTCTTGTGGGCTGTGAGCTCTACTTCCACTCACAATATGGTCTACCACAGTCTATTGTAGCATTTCATAATTAAATTTCTGATATACTGATTGGAGAAGAAAGAAATCACACTATTCTTTACGCATTTATCGGGAAAAAAAATTACCACAGATTTTTCCTTCTCTGGGGTTGCTGTTTACTTCAAAGATGCTCAACAGGCTAGAACCAAAATATAGGCTTGTTTGTCATATTTAACTCTATTGCTTGTTTGAATTATTCTAAAGTATAAAATTGGAAAGATTAAATACATTCTACTTCCATTTTGTTTTCAACACTTGGTTTAGTCAGGGATAATGTTGCCTTGAGCAGGGGACTGGACTAGATGACTTTGTGAGGTCCCTTCCAGCCCTACTTTCCTATGATCTAGGAAATGGACTAAAATCATAAAACTCCACCAAGGTGCATGGAGCTGCAGACACTTTGGAGGATAGGATTAGGATTCAGAATAACTTTGATATACTTGAAGAATGGTCTTCAGTTAATCAAATGAAATTCAATCAGGGCAAGTACAAAGTCTTGCACTTTGGATGGATCAATCACAAATACAAACCAGGGAAAAAACTAGTTATGCTGAAATACTGTCAAAAGAGACCTGAGAGTTACAGTGGACTGCAAGCTGAATATGAGCTAACAGTGTGCTCTTGTTGCAAAACAAGTCAATAGCATACTATATTGGGATGCATTAATAGGAGTGTCACTTACAAGAAAAAGAAAGATTCTTCTACTCTTTTCACCACTGATGAGCCCTCACCTGGAGTAGTGTCCAGTTTGGGGCACCTGCACTTCAAGGAAGACATAGACAAATTGGAAAGAGTCCAGCAGAAAGCAAAAATAATAATAATAGTAGGTGCTCACTAACCTAGGTGATTCTGAGAAGTTTGGGAAAAATGAGATTACCGAGTTGAGAGAAGAGAAGACTGAGGGGGGATTTGATAACAAATACCTTAGGCGTGATATCGAGAGACTAGTGATAAACTATTCTTTGTGGCTGCAGGGGACAGGACAAGAAAGTAACAATATTAAATTGTAACAAGGGACATATAGGTTGGATCTTAGGAAGAACTTTTTCACACTGCCAGTAGCTAAGCTTTGGGACAAATTACCTAGAGAACTTGCAGAATCTCTACCTCTGGAAGTTTGTAAGAGCAGATCTGACAAACAAGTACCTTGAGTGGTTTGGACAGGGATGATCCTGCCAAGTATTTAAATAGTTAATAATGAACAGGCTTCATTGCTCACTACAAGTTTCACAACTTTGTAACTTCCCAATTTGAGGAACTGATGCTGTCAATACACCTGCAAACTAATACACCATGGGGAATGGGCCCTTTTGCATTCAAAGGAACAAATATATACATTCAGTAAAACCAAAATATAAGATTAACTACAAACTACAGGGTAACCACCATCCAGGAGACAAGATAATTGGAAAAAATAGTGGAGCATAGTTTGATTTTAGTTTAAGGTATTTGAAGATGTGAACAGATTACTACAGTTATGTCAATTTTCTTTCATGTGTTTATATTCACACACATCTGTCATAAGAGATCTTCTGTATTTACCTTGAAAAAACTCTCTCTCCTGGAATATAGGTAGATTACAACTTCTGGTATATTGGGATATTTCAGAATCTCAAGTTACTTACTCAAGGGGGACCTTTCAGAGGACAGCAGACACCAAAATATACATATGAGATTTGAGTATTATTTTATACAAAATATAGCTGTTGGTATCTTTGATTAAAAAATGAAGCTGTTTCAAATGATCGTACAATGGGGAAAATCCTGAAGAATTTGCTTGAAGAAAATTCTTATAGACTTCAAGAGAAGTTTTCCCATGGTAAAGAATGCAAGACTTGGTTCTCAATGTACTTTAAATCTGGTCACATGTTTCATATTTGTATGCAGTTTTTAAAAAACCTGAAAAGTATTCTTGAAATTTAAACCACAAATATATGAGGGCAACTATATTAGAATACATTCTTGCAAATTTTTAATTGATATGTATACAGTTGTTAGTAAATTCTGGACAAAATTCTTAGATCTGATCCATACTGAGCATCTACAGGTTTCCCTTGATTTATGTGGGTTCTTTTATATGCGAATTCGCTCTTATGTGATGAGCATATTGTCCCAGGGTAGCGGGGGCACTGGGAGACCCCCGCGGCGGCCAAGGGGTCTGCTTACCTCCAGCAGGGCCGGAGGAGCCGAGGAAACCCCAGGCGCCGGTAGTGCCGGCGCGGGTCGTCAGCCGGGCATTTATCCGGCTGCGGCTGAACGACGGGGGCGGGGCACGCCGGACGGGAGAAATAAATGGCGACCACGCTGAGGTAGCAGCGCGGCTGAAGGGAGAGAGACGGGGCGCGGAGCCCCAACGAGCAGGGGATCAGCCGCCGCCTGCGGAGGACGGGACGACGCCAAGTGGAGGCAGAGCAGGCTGCGAGCAGCGCAGCAGAGCAGGCTGCGAGCAACGCAGCGGAGCACCTGCGGAGTGCGGGACGACGCCGAGCAGAGGCGGAGCAGGCTGCGAGCAGCACGGCAGAGCAGGCTGCGAGCAACACGGCGGAGCACCTGCGGAGTACGGGACGACGCCTAGCAGAGGCGGAGCAGGCTGCGAGCCGCACGGCAGAACCAGCTGGGAGCGACGCA
>NW_005841969.1:1279145-1291471 GCF_000455745.1 Alligator sinensis
CCGGTCCGAAGACCGCTGGTAGTCACCAGCGGGACTGAACCAAGAGAGGGCGAGGCAAGGACGGATTGGGGGCCAGAATAGGAAGACCTGAGGGGGCGTATGGCCGGGGTGTAGGGGAGGACGGAGCCCCGAGAGTTCCCGCGAGGAAGCGCGCCAGCACCGGGGGATGCCCCGAGGGAAGACCCCCGCACTGAAAGAGTCATCAAAGGCGTGGCAGGCGAGTTCTGGGGTCTCCCTTTATACCAGGCGGGGCAAAACCTGGGCTATACCAACGAAGCCCGGGTGTGCAAGACATCGGGTCTGGGCGAAGGCGGCGCGCGAACTCCTGGTGGAACGGAGGCGGGTACACATATTTAGACCCATAATTTGTTATATGAGAGGTAAATTCGCTCTTATGCAATCAGCATAGATGCCTCCTGGCCCCAGCAGGTAGGTCTGTGTGGGAAGGGGAAAAGGCCATGGTCCCATTCACCCCAGCCCTAGCTGAAGCAGCCCCGGGAGAGGCCGCCACCAGCTGCCTGCAGCTGCTGGGCTGCACCGTGCTCTACCTGTCTCCCCACGCCTGGGTTCACCCCAGCTCCTGGGCTGCACCATGCCCTGGTGCAGGCAGCTGGTGTAGACTGTTCCAGCACAGCCTGGGGTGAGTGCGGACAAGCGGAGCCCCGGGTGGCATGGCGTGCAGCACTTACCCCAGCCCTGGCTGCAGCAACCCCAGGAGCAGCCGACATCAGCTGCCTGCACCAGGGCACAGCACAGCCCAGGAGCAGAGGTGAATGGGGACAGGCAGAGCATGGTGCAGTCCAGTGGCTGCAGACAGCTGGTGCCAGCCACTCCTGGGGCCACTGCAGCCAGGGCTGGGATGAGTGCTGCTCTGTTCCCACTGTTTTGCTGCCTTGTGCAGTCCCGGGAGCGGCACCGCTCCCCAACCCCTTCCCTAGTGCCAGCCTCACTCCCTCCCTGTCTCTCTCCCTGCTATGGGAATCTAGCCCTATTTGTTACATTGTAAAGTGGGTTCACTTTATGCGAATTTGATTTATGCACCGTTCTCTGGGAACACATGTACAGCATAAATTGAGTGAAACCAGTATCTCTGTTTGCAAAGGGAATTTTTATCATAAAAGAAACAAGAGTTTCTGATATAATTTAAATAAGTATTAAATACATATCTGCACAAATGAGATTTACCACTGAATTACCTTTGGATCAAAATTTACTTCCTGTAATCCAGACTCATCACCATATTTGAGAATGGGTTGATTAAGATATGATATACAAAGAAGGTGCCCAGGAGGTGTATATTTCTTCCTCTTAGCTATCCAGAACTTCCAACATTCTTTCATACTTTTGGAAAACGACATTTGCCTCCTCCATCTGCAAAATTCTAGAGAGAGAAGAGATTTCACCTCAATGTCATTTCTAAGTGCCTGGCATGGCTATAACCTCAGAAAGCACCTGAAGTGTTTTAAGCCCCATTGTACAATGTTTTACAGCAATACTTACAGATAATTGATGTATCTAAAATGTGTTCTGTGCTTGAGCAGCCTCTCATAACTCCCAAGACCATTTTAAATTGCCTCTAGTCACCAACGTATTTTTATGAAATGCATCACATTCATTCCTTAACTTAAATAAACAGAAGCATTTATGGTGATAAACTGCCAATTTTACCATCAATATAACTGCAAATAAAGCACCAAATCTGCTCCTCCTGAAGTTAATATAAAACCTCCCACTGACTAATGTGGGAACAGGCTTGAGCCCAAACTACTATAACATAGGGGAAAATTCCCATTGGCTTCAGCAGAACCAGATCTTTGCCTTTAATGCTTCTTACATTGTGGCCTACAGAAGCACTTCAGGTGGTTCAGGCAGCTGCTTTTGTCACTCCGGTGAAGCATCTGTCATTTTACAAGGAATGAAGCTTTCTGCTGGCTATAGGCCAGTCCAGTGTTCCCTTAGGGCTCCCACAAGCTTTTCCACCTAACCAAAGTAAAAGAAAACCTACTCTGATCCCTAGATAGCTATTTCAAGTCTTTGTTAGATGTTCCTTCAGCTAAATCCAACTGTGCACGTATTTATGACCAATGTCAGAGGGGAGGGGGAGCAAACAAAAATGAGGTCATAACTAAGCTGCTGAGGAAAGGACAGCTCTACAGGTGGTACTGCACTTGCCACCAAGAGGACCTGCAACCTTTATCTTAAGATAGGTCCTGATTTTAGAAACCTGCTTTTTTCTTTTTCAGGATTTCTTCCTGCAAATTTCACAAGAAGAATTCTTAAAGATGCAACTTCATGCCAAGGGTTCAGACTCTGTGTGTGTGTGTGTGTGTGTGTGTGTGTGTGTGTGTGTGTGTGTGTGTGTGTGTGTGTGTGTGTGTGTGTAAGCAGAGGTGAAACTAGTATTTTTGGCACCCTGGGCATGAGATCAGGGGAGAAGGATGCCAAGGTGCTACAGCCACTGCATAGGATCCCCTGATGCCAGAACCAGCCCCTGTAAATTGGTGCCCTACTTGCCCACCCCTAGTTATGCTATTTCATGAAAGAGCCTACAGAGTTGGAGGTCTGCTTTTTCAACACAGGGATGAAATTCCACATTCTGGTCACTCAGGACTGGCTCATGAATGTTAACTGCTTACAGAGAGGATTTGAGAACACAAAAACAAAAAAGAAACCTTAATTTACTAACTACTTGTAAAAAACTGGGTTGACAAGCTCTCACACAACTGTTGTAATTATGGTTAAGACTGAACATGAAGAATTGTGTAACAGTTCTGACAAGTTTTCACATACATTCGTGTTACCCATTTTCTGCCCTTTAAACTGTCTTTTTTTCCACAAAATTTCATAGTTATGGTAATTTGGGCATGGAAGCAGTGAGTAATTTTGATTTGTTTCATATTCCTACAATGAAAAAGTATCATTAAAATGGATTATGTTATAATGGAATGTAAATATTGGAAATGCACAATGAAATGTAGAAAAAGCTCAGATTTCTAGCTTTTTTTAATTATCTGCTGCATTTTCCACTGCTCTGTATCTGCTTGTACCAGAGTAAAGGCTTTTTAAAATCTTCCTAACTCCTAGCAGCTGTCATTATCTTTTCACATTAGCTCCTCGTGGCTCAATTAGCTCCTTCTTTCCAAATCTTAGGATAAGGGAAAAAGTGATATCACCAATGGGTCTGATTCCCACTCCTTTGCTAGGATTTCTTAAGTACCAATATCTTATTTCTACATAGTCATTAGGCATCATTAGAGCACTGACTAGACAAAGGTGCATTTGAAAATCCTCAATTTACAAAAGCTTACAAATGTGGAGAGTTAGCTAAATATCCCAAAAATGTAAACTGAGCAAGAAATCTCATTAAAGCATACTCTCTCATAACATTTTCACTATCTCTACTTTTACTCAAACCAGAAATATCATAAGAAACCATCTTTCTCCTGCTTTTTCTTCTTCTTGTGTCCTTGTCATAAAATAGATGTTTTTCCAGAATTGAGCACAAGTAATGGCTCTTTTTGTGCTGCATACAGGTCTCACCAAACAGTTGGCAAACAAGCAGATGCTTCATGGTCTGCACTTCACCATACTCACATGTATCCATATCATTAAGTAACCCCATTTGATCATGCTTGTTTTTGATCTTCCAGTTTGCATGCACAGGCAGTTCAGGCATCACCACATTAAAGAATCTGTATCAGCCCCTCTAGGAATGTCCTACTGGGTTCCAGGTCCATTTTATGGCATCTGGTTGTGTGCAATCTTTCCTTCCATAACCTCAATCATGCCTTATCAGCTATCATGTCCAAGGGTACAACACTGGTCACAAGGGCTGCTTGCAGACATTAAAATAAATTTTAAAAAACACAACATGCTTTGCCAGAAGGAGCAGCACATTACTTCAACTGGACTCTGTGGAGTCTGTATAGATCAGGCACTTCAGCTGGGTTTTTTGATGCTTTTATCCAATAGCTGATTCAATCAGCTATTGGATAAAAGTGCCAAAAAAGCCCCACTAAAATTTCCGATCTATGCAGATGTTGGGCAAGCTGGATCTAACTAGCACAACGTCTCTTCTGGGCATGTGCTGGGCTCAGCATGGGAGTGTGCTGAATTTAAAGTAAAGCACCATTTTTTTGTTTTTTAACAACTGCAAACAGCCAAAACTCTTTTGTATTTTAAAACATTTAGTTACCTGCACCTACCATATAGTGGATGCCTAGGGTCTTCCATCTGCCATGTTCTTTCCTTTTGGCTTGCTACCTTTCTTCTGATATCAGGTAGTGTGATGCCAGCCGGTTAGTACAAGCTATTGTTTGGTGTTGGCTGCTTACAGACGTTAAAAAAAAAAAAAAAAAAGCCAAAACAGTACTTTACTTTAAACTCCGTGCACGCCCACACCAAGTCCAGTGCATGCCCAGAAGAAGCAGTGCATTAGTTGGACCCTACATGCCCAATGTCTGTATAGATAAAGCACTTCAGTGGGGCTTTTATGGTGTTTTTATCTAACAGTCGATTGAATCAGCTTTAGCTAAAACCTCCAAAAAACCCCACTGAAGCGCCCAATCTATACAGATGCTGCAGAGTTGGATTGAACTAACACACTGCTTCCTCCAGTAAAGCATATTTTTTCTCCCCATATCTGTCAGCATCCCCTGTTATTTTATGAAACCTCTCTTTTAGAATTAGATCTAGTTCCTTGGCATGAACTGATCATTCCCATACTGGACATGCATATTCTCCAGTGAAGTAACACAAGGCAAAAGGAGTGGTTTGTAATGTAGCTGGGTTCATTCCCCATTTTGAGGTGACCAACTTTCGAAGTATGTTGTTGCAGGTACTGACTTGCCCTTTCATCTTCTTTACATGTGCTTGAAGGTAAGTGTTCGGTCCAATATAACCCCCAAGTACACAGGGTTTGATTCATAGATTCATAGATGTAGGGTCAGAAGGGACCTAAGCAGATCTTCAAGTCCGACCCCCTGCCCTGGGCAGGAAAGAATACTGGGCTCATATGACCCCAGCTAGGTAATCATCAAGCCTCCTCTTAAAGACCCCCAAGGTAAGAGCCAGCACCACTTCCCTTGGAAGTTGGTTCCAGATCCTAGCCGCCCTGATTATGAAGTAGTGCTTTCTAATGTCCAGCCTGAACCTACTCTCAAACAACTTATGGCCGTTATTCCTTGTTACTCCGGGAGCTGCTCAGGTGAACAGGATCTCTCCCATTCCCCGCTGGTCCCCCCTGATAAATTTATAGACAGCCACCAGATCCCCTCTCAGCCTTCTCTTGTGGAGGCTGAACAGGTTCAGGTCCCGCAGCCTCTTCTCATAGAGTCTGCCCCGCTGTCCCCAGATCACACGAGTGGCCCTCCTCTGGACCCTCTCGATGCTGGCCACATCTCTCCTAAAGTGCAGCACCCAGAACTGGACGCAGTACTCCACTGTGGCCTGACCAGTGTCACATAAAGGGGAAGGATCACCTCCTTGGCCCTGCTTGTGATGCATCTGTGGATGCATGACAAGGTGTGGCTGACCTTACAGACCGTGTCCTCACATTAGCAGCCCATGTTCATTTTGGAATCAATAATGACTCCAAGATGTCAGTGGATGATTAGTCAGTGGTATCCCATCCCAGGTGATGTTTAATTTCTGCTTGGCTTCTCCATGGTGCAAGTGAAAGGCTGTGTGGCCTGTGTCTTGGTTAGAAGTTGGCACAAAGCTGGCTCTTACTGTAATAATCTGAGAGGCTGCTCAGTACACATCAGTCTGTTCTTGACAGTGAAGTCCTTCTCTTACAACATGACGCATAGATCATCAGTATATATGATGATTACTCTGTATGGATTGATCGTTGGTATATATGTTAAAGAGGATTGGTGCTAGCACACTGCCCTGTGAAAGGCCATTTCATTGTCATCTCCAGTGGCTCTGTTTCTTGCAAAGTTCTACATAAAAATGCCTATTCTCCAAAACAGATTGGATGAGTTGCTCTAGGTGATAGTGGTGTGTCATATATCATAGACTTTGGCTAGCAGGTTTTGGTGGCTGTGTTGTATGCCGCTGATGGGTCTACAAACACCGCACCTGTTATCATCCCTTTCTCAAATCCATCTTCTATATGCTGGGTGATGTTTAGTATCTAGCTAGTCAGGACTTGCCTGGCCTGAATCCGGTTTGTTCTGGTATTAGATGTTATTCGATATGAAGTGAGAGGCAATTGAGAATAAAACTTTTATAAAGCTTATAAGGATGGCACAGGAGTGACACTGGCCTGAAGTTCTCTGGGCCAGAGACATCCTTCTCTGGCTTTAATAGAGCTATTACATGGACTTTTTGCCATAGGTTAGGTATTGTACACACCATGGGGGTTTACTTCGGTTTAGCTCTCCCTAAATTGAAGCAGTGGGTTTTTAAAAACAACACTTCAATTTAGGGAGAATTAAACTAAAGTAAACTCCCTTGGCATGTACACAAGGGTCGAGCCCGAACCTTTCCTGACTCTCCAGTGGTGGGGGGGAGGCAGAGACGATCTGCCGGTGGGCCAAGCAGTCCCTGAGCTGCAGGGGGCCAGTGCTTCCCTCCAGTGGTGGCAGTGCCCCCCAGGTGGCACCCACCCACAGACACCCAGCATGGGTGGTCCTGAGGGACACTGCAGCCTCAGAGGGAAGCACCAGACCCCCACACAGCTCAGGCAGGCAGGCAGGCAGGCTCCAGGGAGGAAAAAAAGATCAGACTCACCACTTTTTTTTTCTTCATTGGAGCCTGTCTGCAGGGGCTGCCTGCACAGCCCCTGAGCTGCATGGGGCCAGTGCTTCCCCCCACAGCTGTTGTACTTTGTTAGGTAGCAAACTAAAACACCTCGGAGGTGTTTTATTTTGCTACGTCCCAACGTCATTTAACGCACAATACGCCGCTGACAGTGTAAACAGCCATGCCATTAAAGCAGTGCAAAAGGACATTTAAGTTCCTTTTAGGCCAATTTTGTGGCATGTACAAAGGCCCTAGGGTATCAGCATGTATCTCTACAGAAATATGTGGGGAAAATACTTTGCAGTAAAACCTTTTTTGCTTGTCCCATAACTGGCTAATTAGATATCCAATCAGAAACCCAAACTATTTCAGATACTATCAATATTCGCTAGGCCTCTCACTGACTGCTATTCCACAAACGTGGACCCAGGCAGCCAATGACATGAAGACTTCTGAAAAACTGTTCCAGCAAGGGAGGAGTAGGGCAGCAGGGCAGTGAAACAAAGGCAGAAGATATCTACCTTCCCTGAGGATCCACACACATCTGCAGAAACCTAGATGGGCTCAGAGACCAGAATCCCTCCTGTTGTTCAGGAGAGACTGCAAACTTTAGCCCCGCACCAGAGAAGACAATTTGGAAGAAATGTTACTAGAATTCCATCCTGAAAACTGTCAGTTTTTATCTGGAGAAGGGGATGAGTAGTGAGGCAGCCAAATTTGCCAATGTCACAAAATTTTATTCACAGTGGTAAAGACCAAGGCAGACTGGGGAACTGCAGAAGGACCAGGCATGATTGAGCAAATGGGCAACTAAATGGCAGATGCAATTCAATGTAGATAAATGTAAAGGGATGCACCTGGGCAAAAATAACCCCAACTATACCTACACTATGATGAGCTCTACATTAACTGTTACCACACAGGAAAGAGATCTGGGAGTTTTTGTAGACAGTAGGGGTGTGCGAAACAGGCCATATTCAATTTGGATTCAGATTCGGCCCAAATTGCGGGACAGTGATTCAATTCGTTGATTCTGATCACTGTTCTGATTCAATTCGGCTGAATCCAAAGATTCAGTGCTGATTCAAAGAATCAGATATTTGGACATAGACACAGCTTTAAATGTTTTTTCTACATACCTCAAGGTACCAAGCATGGTTCGTGAGCACTGAGATACTGGGGCAGATGGAGCATCCCACGGGAGTGCAGGGCCCCTCCCCTCCCCATGTGCTCAGCAGCGGACCCAGAAGTGGACCAGAAGTACTTCCCTGAGCATGCAGGGGACCCCCCCCCCAGCTCTGCATCAGCTGTAGGGGGACCCCAGGTGCCCTCCCAGACCCAGGACCCAGCCCCAGGAGGCCCCAGTTGCCGATCCGGGGGGAGGGTGCTTCTGGGTTCACTTCCAGGTCCACTGCCGTGTGTGCTGGAGAACCCCCTCTCTCCTATACTCCTGTGGGATGCTCCATCTGCACCACCATCTCAGCATTCACAAGCCACCTGGTAGCTTGAGGTATGTAGAAAAAACATTTAAAGCTGTGTCTATGTCCAAACCATCGAATCTCTCCAAATCGATTCGGAGGCTTCCAATTCGATTCAGAGAGATTAAAGGGTCTCCTGATTCAATTCAGATTCAGAGATTCAGCCACCAAATCAGGCCGAATCTCCACTGAATCAAATCAGCAACCGAAGCTTCCCATAGCCCTAGTAGATAGTTCACTAAAAACGTTGGCTCAGTGCTCAGCAGCCATCAAAAAGGCAAACAAGACATTAGGGATTAATAAGAAGAGAATTGTAAACAAAATAGAAAGTGTCATAGTCCTCCTTTATAATTCCATGGTGCATCTTGAATACTGAGCACTGTTCTGGTCTCTATACCTCAAAAATGACTGATCTCCTACATCAGGCTTTAAACTAGGTTTGTCGGGGGACGGGGATGTTGACAACAGGGAGAGGCCAGGAACAACGAATCTCAAGCCAAGTGCTGGAACAGTCCAGATAAGTACCAAGGGCCCCACTAAGCATCAGAATGGGGAAGTAACAAGGGCACCTACTGGGGGGCTTAGATGCCTCTATACTAATGATAGGAGCATGGGGAACAAACAGAAGGAACTTGCACTCCTGCTCACAAATAAAAAATTTGACCTGGTTGGGCTAACAAACTTGGTGGGATCCTACCCATGACTGGGCAGTGGACATTGAGGGCTACAGGCTGTACAGACAGGGTAGAGTGGGGAAAAAGGGCGGGGGCATTGCTCTCTATGTTAAGGAGCAATATACATCTTCCATAGTTAAATTGGGCCAAGAAGAAGGGCAAATTGAGGTACTATGGGTCTGGTTACAGAGGGGTTGGGGTAGTGGGGGTCTACTAAAGGCCCCCACATCAGGGGGATGAGCTAGACCTAGAATTCTCGAGACAGCTCTCAGAGGCAGCATGCTCAAAGGACCTGGTTGTCATGGGTGACTTAAACTTCCCAGACATCTGCTGGGAGAAACAGGCAGCCAGGTCTGCCCATTCACAAAAGTTTCTAACCTCCTTACAGGACCTTCACCTATCACAGGAGGTACACGTTCCCACTAGGGAAAATGCCTTACTAGACTTGGTACTGGCCACAGGGGACAACTTGGTGGGGGATCTGCAGGTGCAAAGTAACTTAGGGGATAGTGACCACCTATTGATAGGGTTCACTATCTGGAGAAAGGTGGGGAAGATAACTAGTAGGGTGGAAGTGCTAGACTTCAGAAAGGCCAACTTCAACAAGCTCATGAGATTAGTTAGGGAGGGACTGACTGGTAAAAGCATTAGAGAGATGGGAGTCCAGGAAGGGTGGGCATTTCTCAAGGGACTAATCCTGCAAGCACAGAAAAGGACCATCCCAGTACACATAAAAGGGGGCAAAAAAAGCAAAGAAACCCTCTTGGTTGAGCAGGGAAATGCAGGAGAGCCTGGAGAGGGAAAAAAGAGGCCTACAGGCTGTGGAAGCAGGGGGCTGCCACCAAGGAAGAGTATACCTGATTGGCTCGAGCTCACAGGGAAACAGCGAGGAGAGCCAAAGCAGAACTGGAGCTGAGGCTGGCAGCAAAAGTTAAGGATAAAAAAAAGTAATTCTTTAAGTACATAGGAAGCAAAAAGAAGGTGCAGGGTAACTTAGGGCTCCTTCAGGATGAACTAAGGCAACTGGTAACAAATAGGATGGCCAAAGCTAAGCTTCTAAATGATTTTTTTGCATCCGTGTTCCTGGACATGAATACAAATATGCATCCCATTGGGCTTTAGGTAAGCCCAGTATAGATACCAACCCACAAACTGTTCATGCTGACCTAGTAAAGGGGCAGCTGGAGGAGATGAATGTATTTAAGTCAACAGGCCCTGATGATCTTCATCCTAGGGTACTTAGGGAATTAGCTGGAGTCATAGCAGACCTGCTAGCACAACTGTTTGAGCACTCGTGGCACTCAGGACAGGTCCTGGAGAATTGGAAAAGGGCAAATGTGGTCCCTATTTTCAAGAAGGGGAGGAAGGAGGAACCAGGTAACTATAGGCCAGTTAGTCTCACCTCTATCCTTAGCAAAACCTTGGAGAAAATTGTTAAGAATCACATTTGTGGGGGAGCAGCAGGTAAAATAATGCTAAGGGGCAATCAGCATGGGTCCATAGCAAGCAGATCCTGCCTGACTAACCTGGTTTCATTTTATGACCAGGTCACAAAATGCTTGGATGAAGGAACAGAGGTAGATGTTATTTACTTAGATTTTAAAAAGGCCTTTGGCACAGTGTGACACCCAGTTCTTATAAATAAAGTAAACAGTTGCAGTGCAGATTATTACACAGTCCGGTGGGTAGAAAATTGGCTTATGGGACACACGCAGAGAGTGGTGGTGGACGGGTCGGTTTCTACCTGGAGAAATGTAGGCAGCAGAGTCCCCCAAAGCTCTGTCCTGGGACCAGTACTATTCAATATCTTCAGTAGTGACTTGGACGAGGGAGTAGAAAGCACCCTGTCCAAGTTTGCTGATGACACCAAACTATGTGGGGAGGTACACAAACTAGATGGGTAGGGAGTGAATCCAGGCTGATTTGGACAGGCTGGGGAAATGGGCTGAACAGAATAGGATGCAGTTTAACTAGGATAAGTGTCATGTGTTGCACCTGGGGAGGAAGACTCATCAACACTCCTATAGCCTGGGAGATACCATTCTAAGTAGCACAACTGCGGAAAGGGATCTCGGAGTTGTAGTCAACTCCAAAATGAACATGAGTCACCAGTGTGATGAGGTAATAAGTAAAACTAATCGCACCCTTTCTTGCATAAGTAGGTGCATCACAAACAGGTCTAGAGAGGTGATATTTCACCTCTATGCGGCATTGGTCAGGCCGCAGCTGGAGTACTGCATCCAGTTTTGGGCACCACACTTCAGAAGGGATGTGGATGGCCTGGAGAGGGTTCAGAGGAGGGCCACTCGTCTGGTTAAAGGCCTACAGAAAAAACCCTATGTGGTCCAATCGGGAGACCTGAACCTCTTCAGCCTCTGCAAGAGGAAGCTGAGAGGTGATCTCTTGGCTGCCTACAAACTCATCGGAGGGGCCAGCAAGAAACAGGGGATACAATGTTTACCAGGGCACCCGTCAGAGTAACTAGAAATAATAGCCACAAACTGGAAGAGAGCAAATTCAGATTGGACATCAGGAAAAAATTCTTTACAGTGAGGGTTGCCAAGATATGGAATATGCTTCCAAGGGAGGTGGTGCTGTCCCCTTCCTTGGAGGTATTAAAAAGGGTATTGGACAGACACCTGGCTGGGGTCATCTGACCCCAGCACTCATTTCTGCCCAGGGCAGGGGGTTGGACTCGATGAGCTAATAGGGCCCTTCCAACCCTAACATCTATAAAACTATGAAAAAGGCTATAAAAGAACTAGAGAAGGTCCAGAGAAGGGTAACAAGGATGATTAGTGGTATGGAGGGGCTTCCATATGAGGAATAACTAAAGAGGCTAGGCCTATTCAGTTTAGAAAACAGATACTTGCAGGGGGTAAATGATAAGGGTTTACAAAATGCTACATGGTGAAGAGACAGGGAATAGGGATTTATTATTTACTCCCTCATGCAATACAAGAACTAGGGGGTCACAAAATGAAATGAGTAGGTAGTAAGTAGGGCTGTGTGAGTCAGCAGCGATCTGATCCTGCTTGGAAGAAGACCTCCTTAAGAACTGCACCATCAAACCCTTGCTATACTTAAGATATATCAATGACATCTTCATCATTTGGACTGAAAACCTACAATCTCTGACTGAGTTCCATCAGAAATTCAACAATCACCATCCCTCCATCCAACTTTCTCTAGAATACTCCAGCACCAACATCTCCTTTTTAGACATGATGATCAGTACCCGGAGTGATAAAATACAGACCACGTTATACAAGAAACCCACAGACCAACATACATATCTGCACAGAACCAGCAATCACCCTAAACACACCAAAAAAGCTGTGATATACAGTCAAGCCCTCAGATACCACCGCATTTGCACTGAAGAGAACACCTGGGATTGCCACCTCACCAATCTTAAAAAGGC
>NW_005841969.1:1291603-1294636 GCF_000455745.1 Alligator sinensis
GCTAACCTCATCACCAGAAGCAAACTTCCTCAACCCCAGAACACACCAAAAGGATCCAGACCGTGCCATGACAAGAAATGCAAAACCTGCCCACACATCTCCACCACCCCCACAATTACTACACCCCACAACAGAGCCATCAGCATCCCAGGATCTTACAGCTGCACCTCCAGAAATGTAATATACCTCATCCAATGCACCAAATGCCCTGATGGAAAATACGTAGGAGAGACCAAACAACAACTGCGCACCAGAATGAATGCACACCGGAAATCTATCAAAGACAGGAATACCCAATTACCTGTGGGGGAACATTTCTCACAAGAAAACCACTCTCTCTCCAATCTCTCAGGCCTGATCCTCAAAGGAAATTTATAAAACACTTCCCAGAGACAAGCCTATGAGCTCCACTTCATCAACCTCCTGGATACTAAAAATCATGGACTAAATATAGACATTGGATTTATGACACATTATAACCTGCCTGACATCTGACTCCCCAGGTATCTCTCCACTTTCATCCCCCTTCTCTCTGTCTCCCCCCACCTGTCTCTCACCCATTGACTCCTCAATCTACATTTTCACTGACTACCTGTCTTGTATGCATACCTGCCCAGCTGCTGGCTTCTTTACTTTTCACTCCATCCGGGAAGAACACACACCAACTGCAGAAACTTCCTTAGCCTGATGAAGGGTTTTTGAACCCGAAAGCTTGCTTAATAATTATTTTCCAGCTATTTGGGTTGGTCTAATAAAAGATATCAGATTCACCCAAGGAACCTTGTCTACCTATACCATGTTAGATAATGCAAGCAAGCCCAACCTATTCACTTCCCCTCAAGGTATACCACATTCCAAAAAAATGTCATGTAGCTAATATTAGAGCATGTATACATCGAGCACCACTCATGAACACCCCCCTAGCTGAGAATGGCATTAGGTGCATGCCAAAAAGCAACCATATGACATTTTTTCACCATGGGCAGGGCAGAAGGAAGTGGGCAGGGTTTGTTTTGTTATTCCAACAGCACTCCCTAGACCATCTTACATTGTACAGACTACCATTAGTATGTAAGAACAGTTACTGTTTTGTCTAGGATACTGCGGGGCACAGCACTACAACTACCACTTCTTCAGATGCCAATAAATGCAGTCTCCAAAAGAGAAATTGCAGATGTCTTGTGGACAAACTCAACAAAGGCAACCAAAAAGTTTATAAGGTGATTTTATATCATTTTCCCCAATAACATGTTTGCTTTATTTGAATATGTATTACCAGCAGCAGTTTCAGCTTCTAGTAGCTTGTAGTTAAATATCCTATAACAGCTAACTTACCTTCTTTTATTCTGAGCTTTCTATGCTCATGCTGACAGCCCAAATTACAGTATTTTATTATATTGCCTCTTCACTGTGTATTTTATTTATCTCAGTTGTGCCTTCTAGTTTTTGGCATCTATTCAAAATCTTTACCTGTGTCCCCCTGCTGTTCGTCCTTCTGGCAAACTCTTCTGTGTCTTTTGTAGTTTGTTTTGCCTTATATTTTTAGCAATATCTGTTATTTTCATTTACTACAAAGTTCATTAGTTTGAAGTGTTAGGCCATTATGTAATAATCATTTTCTGGTTTTTGGGTGACATGAGACCATGTCTCTGAAATATCTGACAACTTCCAGTGATAACCATAGTAAGCAACTAACAATTTTCTGCTACTTGTAAAATACCATTTGTAAATTTGCTCTGTATGGCATAAAACACGTTAATTGGAAGGTTAAGTTATTCAATAATATGTCACAGTTAATACATAGACTGTCTAAAAGCAATACAAAATTGAACTGACATGATTCAGCAGCTCTCCCTTCATCATGTCACACCTTTGATTCCTAGTTCTTCAAATCTCTTCACAAACATCTAAAATACTGGAATCCCTGGGTTTGGAATGGATCCCTGCATAAATCATCTAGTTCACTACTTGCCATTATAATCTCATTATTCCAAAACTACCTTCAATACTGAATGTGCTGTCTACCTTTGGATACCATTGTGGATAGTTCTACAAATTTACCTTTACAGTGTATTATATCACATCACTTTTATGAGTGTTAATTCTCTTAAATTTAGTCTCAGTTTCCTACTTTACAGTTTAAGTAGTAGGCAAAAATTGCTGCAGGTATAAAACAGTAGAAATCTAATTCATTTCAATGGAATTATATACTACGAGTGAACTTGGTTCTGTGGCTGCTAACTGTATATATACATCTCCTTGTCTACATCAAAGCCTTCTTCTCTTTCTAATATTTCTTTCCAATGCACTGTTATCCAACAACTTTTCTTTCTATTTAATTTGTTTCACTTTAGACTTTGGAAGATAATTTCCAGATAAGCAGCTTTTTTCAGGAGGTGGTATTATCTTGTCTTATCCTTTATCTCTTTGTTGTTCTTGTGTGAAAGAATAGTGGGAAGCTAGTTTGGGAGGGGTTTTGGCACTCCTGAAAATCCCAGGTCCAGTTTTTAAGTGTATGTAGTAGAAGCTAGCTGAAGGTTATAGTCATCATGCTTTGGCTATGCAACGTTTTTATCAGAGAATCTCCTATATTCAAATATTTCATTCACTTTATGAAATCAGTAAGGTTATAGAGCATTCTTACTAAAAGCTTCTGTGAGTTGAAATGCAGTGCTGCAATGAGTCAAATGCTTCATGCTTTGGTGGATAATTGAGAACTGCAAAGGACATGCTTATTAGTCCTTCCAACAACGTAATTCTTTTACAGATACATTACATAGTTCTTCATATTAAGGCTTTTATATTCCAAGCGTCTTCTACTTGTCTTCTTCCACTGCTACTATATCACATCACGAAGTTATTTTCTCACTTTTTCTTTCCTACTGTCATCTTATTCACTCTCTTCTCTACAGCTTATGGTATGTGTTTGTATACCTTTTTGGTCCTACCCTCTTGATATTATGATACATTTATTTCTATGTTTGTTGTACTTGCTTAGAGATAGTCTTACAGAGCTGATGGTAAAACTGTCCT
>NW_005841969.1:1294705-1303859 GCF_000455745.1 Alligator sinensis
CAGCAGGAAGCTGTCCTCACAGCAATTACACCTACTGTCTTCCTTTTTATTTTCCTTCAGTTTCTGATGAAATTGTATTTTCTGAAACCATATGAATTCTCTCAGAATCTTACATAACTCAATGTATCCAACCATTTCTTTTCTATCCACCTACACTTTGCCCTCTTCTTTTTCATTTTGTTAGATACTTTGCTTATTTTTTTCATGTAATATCTTATCTACTACTTCATATTTTTCCCTTTTTTGGATCATCATTTTTCTCTAAATTTTCAGAGTTGCCACAAGATTTGGTTACATAGCTCCCACTGATTTTAATAACTCTTATCGACTTTAATGGGAATTTGTAACTAAATGCCAGACAATTCTAAAAATACAGTCTGGTGCTATCATTTATGTTTTGTTCCTTCTCTTTACCAGAGTCTAGAGTCACTTCTTTAAAAGTAAGAGCTCTTCAAAGCTAAATTATTTCTTTAATGATCTCACACCATTATGATTTTCTGTATCCAGTGGGACTGAAGACATTTTAATGTAAGCTAGCTTGTTTCAACCCCGTGTTTCTAGCCACGTAACAAATTGAGAAAGATTAGTCATCTCCCTCCCTTGAGTCATGGCCAAATTCTATCCCTGCTTTTATCTTTACTTTCTCTGGTGGTCTTCTGCCTTCTGTTGCAGCTGAGCACATATCTTGAATAATGCATGACTCTGCTATCAAAAATATGTAAATCTAGCTCTTCATTTCAATATTTGGACATATCAATTTCAATTTTCTAAATTCTCCCTTCTGATAGAAATTATTAATGATGCTAAGACTATTATCTAACACTACCAGACTGTCTATAATTCATTCAAGAGAAATTCCCATTTCTCCTGCAAACTGTCAAACATTATTTCCTTAATTTTCCACACATATTTCTATGTCTTAATTCTGTTTAATTTTTTTTTTTACACCAAGACTAGGATCCATTGGTATATTTCAATCACCTAAACAATGTGCTATCTCCTAGTAGTGATTATAAGCTATAAGTTGGCATGGTTTGACTCCAAAAAGATTTCCTCTCCAAACCTAAATATAGTTAGTATCCATTACTCATTATACACAGTAAGCCCTTTTCAATGTAATTGAAGAAGAATCGAATTGAAGCCATTTGCCATATTTGTTTTTAAACCAATATATCTGATTGATTATTGAATACTTCTGATATGAAATGTCATAGTCACTGGGAATTAGACACACTGGCTGCTTACAAATGTGGGGAAAAAAACCCAACCCAGCACTTCACTTTCAGTTCAGCATGTCCATACACCAACCACAGTGTATTCCCAGAAGAGGCATCATGTTATTTTGACCCAGCTTGCCCAATGTCTATATAGATCATGCACTTCAGTGGGACTTTTTGGCGCTATTAGAATAGCTGATCGAATCAGCTATTAGATAAAAGAGCCAAAAAGCCCCACTGAAGTGCCCGATCTATACAGATGCTGGGGAGCTGGGTCAAACTAACATACTTTCTCTTCTGATAAAGCACTGTTTCTTGAGGGGGGGGGGGGTGTTCCACATCTGTCAGAACCCTAAGATCCTATTTAGAATAAGACTGTGATTCCCTATTATCAGGGGCAATGCATAGTAGGTGCACGCAAGCGCACCTGTACCCCCTGCGTGTGACGGTCCCTGATCACCCCTGGCCACTACCGGCCTGTGGGTGGTCACTGACCTATGGTCTGCGCTTCCCACCCTACCCCCCTTCCCTCCACCACTGACAGTGCCAGCGGCGTCTGCGAGAGCTCCCCGCCACTGCGATCCTGCTGCTGCCAGCGCAGCCATGCCCCCACAGCTGCCGGGGGTATGTGCCATTCATGCCTGTTATATGGCTGCCCAGGAAAGGAAATAGGAAGGATGTGTGCCCTTATGGCAGCTAATTGACTGGACAAATTTGCATCTCTGATACTGGGCCCTAGATATTACCACCAAGAAGCAATGGACCTAGAAACATATTGTATCATGGTTCACCTTCTATATAGCAGCTAGGTTACATTATTGTTCATTTTCCCTGGTTTATATTCAAGTATATGAAAGCTAAATCTGAAAATGAACCAAGTCCAAGGAAAAATTCCAGTTTTGTATGTACAAAAATATTTTCAAAGCCATAAGAATGGAAACCAGTTTGGCTAAGGGGCAATTTATCACCCTTCCACATTGTTCTGATATTTGAAAAATAAAATGTATTAAATATTTTACCTTAACAGCAGATTCCAGTCCTTTTGACTCTTGAAATGAAAGGTTTAATATTGTTCCTTAATGGTGATCGAAGTCACTCCTCTGATGAATCAATCTCACATAGTTCAAAAGAAAGTCCTGCATTGAATTTTCAATAAACTGCTTTCTTCAGTTAAATTTTAATTCAATTAAAATATCAATACTTTCTATCCAAAACAAGGTTATTAATTTAAAATTATAATTGGAAGTGTGATCAAATATTGCAAGTTCTGTGGCTGCAGACACCACTAAAATATATTGGAACCAGTCCTGCAATTTTTATTTTCATGGCACTTAGTATGCAAATAGTCCCATCAAAATTATACAGGAATTTTTGTGTAAGGTTTACTGATGTAAGAAAAGTAGGTAGAGTGGGCTGCCATGATACAAGTTGCTGGGTTAATAAAATAGCATCCACCCAATCCCCTCCCATTAAATCCCCAAAGGTTCAGTCCCCAAAATGAGATCAGTGGTGTTGAATTAAAGTTAACATGTGAGTTCTGTGGAATTCAGCCCAAGTTTGATTGCCTGGTTTTATCAATACATGCTGAGACATTTGGACATGGTATATGAATTTGGTCAGTCAGGGAAGGGGCTGGGCATTGTTATATGTTTAGCATCTCACAGCTTTGCAACATTAGGTAGTGGCAATGGAGCTGTAAACCTTCCTTTCTCTAAGAGTGATTCGTAATGGGTAGCTCCAGGGACAAAGAGTCCAAGGGAAGCAAACTATGCAACGAGTTGCAATGTAGGTATGAATTGCTTTCATCAAATGGAAGAGAGGAGGTTGGATTTGTCATAACCCAATGATTTTTAGTGCCTCAGCACAGTGGAATTTTCCCGCCACACTAGAGCTTCTTTGCATGGTGGAGTTTTCTGCTGCAAAGAGTAAAAACTCCGGTGCAAAAAGGTTCCTGCCATTTGTATGTAAATTCGCACCCCATTATTGGCTGATTCTAAATTATTCCTACTTGATGGCTAGTAATTGGCTCACTAGCCATATAAAAATCCGCGCGACTTCCGCCCAAGTCAGAGAACTTTGAGCACGCTGCAGAGTGACTTAAAAGAATTCCTGACTCGTGGCAGAGCGAATCGATAGCCTGATCAACTATCGATTTTTCTCCCCGTCGCCGAACGCTTATCCCCGACGTACTGCATGCCCGGTTCGTTTGTGAACTCACTGGCTCGGGTTTTTGCCAGTTGGAGCAACTTGTTGCAACTACGCAAGCAGCCTTTACAGCCTGCGTCGCAACCACCAGCGGCGTAAGTAAAAGCTATTTTTCCAACCAATACGCTGTCTCGCCTCTCCATCCACCAGCCCGCCTAACGTTCGCTTAATTAACCAGCGTTTCCCTCGGTCGGTTCTTCCTGGCCGAGATAGGATTTACAGGGATCCAAGCACTACAGGGATCCCAAGCCTTGGCGGTATTTCCTGGGTAGTAGCCAAACCCAGTTCTGGAAGGTCCCAACGTACGTAGACTTCCATGAGCCTCTGTGAAGATGTGATTGTTGTGCTTTGAAGACTTAGAGAGTTTGAATTCAAACCTCTACTGGGAAGATGCAGGGGTAGTTTGGGGCAATAGACTCTTACCCTCTTCCTATCACAGGCACTGCCTAGACAGATCCCCTTCATGAATTTATCCCATCTGGATTGCTCTGTATAAGGTCTTCTCTACAGAAAGGCATGACTGGGTTCTGATCCCTGATCTCAAAACTGTATCTTCTGCCATACATGTGTGGCTGACAGGAGGCACAATTGCTAGGATCGGGGATCAGATCCTATGATGCTTTTAAATGAAGGTATATCAGTGGCCTAATTGCACTGATGAAATCTTGCACACCCTCTAAATTGGTGCTAAATTGTGGCCATTTGGTCCGGGATACAGATTTCTATTCATTTTTATTTTGTATCCTGAACATCTGCAAATCCTACTACTTTTAAATCTTTAAACAATAAGCAGTTGAAAGTCTAATACAAAGTCTACCTTGAGTATAGCATATACACAATCTCTGCCCGGCAGTACATTTTGACTGTGATCTTAGAGGAAAATATTTTCTTTGGTTATATTTTGGTTTAAGCCCCACATGACATTTTCATAAGAAATGAATTCAAAGTAAATCCAGGGTAGTTATGGTCCCAAATAGGCATAGCAGACTATATTTGCTCCCTTGGCAGCGATGGCAGTTAGAACTACAGAAGCCACCAGTCTTGTGCCCCCTCTAAATTGTGTTAAATAAGAAATGCTATATCTGTTAACAAAGTTAGTGGAAATCTTTATTTAGGGGTAATAATTAGCAGTAGGAGCCAACCCTACAATCTACATCTGAGGCAAGAATTGCCTACACCCTACTGCATCCAGCCTAGCTCCAGCCAATACCTCTAAAGCTACTGCCACCCAGGATACAGACCCTGGTTAGGCTTTGTTCTGGGATATTCCTATATTCACTTTATCATAATCCATGTTACCTTCCCAAACAGGGAAACAAAGAGGTTCATAAAGCAATAATACTCTCTCCCCACCCCCTACCAGGTCAATACAGCATGGAGGCCAATAACCTTCTTCTGCGCTGGTGGAGTAGAATGATCCAGCCACAGTGGAGTTGGTCAATAGCAGGAAGCAACCTGCACCAAGAATAGAGTTGGCACAGTGTACTGCTCTGCACAGAAACTATGGGAAAGCAGAGACCAAATGGTGACACTGAATCACAATTCATTCCCTGGTCTGCTTCTGGTGCACCACAGCTTCCTGCTATCTCTAATTTGTGGCTCTTGGCATCTCTATAGTCCTGTCCTATGGGAAGTGTTTTCAATGGCACAATAACTGTAGTAAAAGTAATTAGTTGCCTAAAGTGTTAAAACAACTGGCAAGTTTTTATGGGTGGACTCTGCTGCATACTGCTACTTTTCAGATAGATAAGTCCTTTTTAAACAATTTGTTTAAAAAAATTTAAAAGTCTTATCTAAATTGAAAGTGTGTCTTCCTTCAAAGACTAATAACTACTTTTCACCAAAAATTGAATAAGTCTATCATGTAAATTAAGGACTCCCTGAGCACACGTTAATACAAAAGACCATAGTAATCTATCATTTCGATGATCCCTGAAAAACAGCATTTGCTCGCAAGTTTTGATACAATAGACTGTGACAGCTTTATAGGAGTTGTTACAAGTTGCATAGGCAAAAATCTACATGGTAAAGACATTCAAAATAAGCAAGGGTCAATTATTTCAAGTAACTTTTATTCAAGAGTGAGATCAAACTGCCCCTAATACAAGTGGAAATTCACCTTTCTAGACTGGCTTTTGGTTTATACACTTGTGTACTTGAAAAAAGAGATACTAATGGTACAATAGTCCAATGATATCTAAAGTGTAACATCCTGAAGAATCTTAAAATGGTCTCCCTTTTAATGAAAGGGTGGGAAAAGAAAATCAACTTTTCCAAAATCCAGTATTTTGTTGCTGAAGAACAAACATTTTCCATTCTTTCAAGAAATATTTGAGTACAAATAAATGTTACTTCATGTTCTTAAGGTTTTGCCCTTAGAGCCTTGGCAATTTGCCAAAGTAGCACTTAGTACAAAAGAGTTTGGACTCTTCAATAATAGAGATTTATGGGTAAGGACTGTTACTGTTAGGTTTAAATAGGTGTCGTAGTTGAAGTGAAAAGGCAGAAAACTGGTATTATACTGCATTGTGATGCTTTATTTCATAGTCTTCTTGAACGTGCACCTGTATGCCCTTAGTTAATGCCATACTTAGGTGATCAAGTTCACAAAAGGTTTGCTAGATATGACAATGTTATAAAATGTTTAAAATTGCCTGGATAACTCTACAAATTCCATTTTAAGGGCACAACTGTGATGTCAAGCAAATATTTTACTATTTGTACCTATTCTGATCTCCCTTCAAATAAGATGTTTCCAGTATAATTGCTTCAATGGTAGAGAAATCAGATCATATAATACAGTCCTCTTCTCCTATCTCTAATTAATAGAACTGAAAATTTGCCATCTGCAAGAGTTTACTGGCTTTGGTATTTTTCTGTCAAACAATCTCCCTTGAATTTGTGAGAAAAGAAATAATTAGAATATCTCAAAAAGTGCTCACCACAGCAGCTTATTCTTTCATGTCAATATTTGCTGTATTCCTTGACAAGTTGCATCCAAACTTTTATGATTTTGTGTAGCTGCAAAAAGCAGCAAAAAAAAGTTATACATGCCAAGAAAAAAAAAATGGTGTTTAATATCCTATTGACAGGACCATTTTTTTTTTTTTTAACTGCAACAGGTAGCAAGCCAAGAAAATCTAAATCCTGGCATCAAGATTTTGAAGAAATATTTGAGTTATATTCATGCTCAGTGCAGAGACATCACCCATGTACAAGTAACAATAGCAGTATTCTAATATAATAAAAGCCTTGGTCTGTCTGTCTGTTTGTCCATAATGCTTTATAAGTGCTTTAATTGGTTGTCTCAGCAGCCAACCACAATGGTGACCGAAACAACCAGAGTGCTCTGCACAGACAGACATGCACAGTAGAGTAGCACCATGACAGCAGAGACTGAGGGGCTGGAGCAGGGGGGGTGAGGACAGCAGTTCTGGCCTCGTGCCCTCCCCCTCAGTCCTGTTCCTTGGAAGCAAAGGGGGACAGCAGGGACAGACTGGCATGGTGGAGTACTGCCATGATGGCAGAGACAAAGGGGACAGAGCGTGGGGGGGGGGGGGGGGGCAAGGCCAGCAACCTACACCACTGCCAGCTCCAAGGAGCAGGGCTGGGGACAGGGGGGTCCAGGCCACCCCTTGGATGAGGTGGCAGCATGGGGTGCTGGCAGCAGGGACAGTAGGGCAAGCTTCCCCCCCCACCGCTCCTGGCAGGCAGTGGCGGCACAGGATGGTGGGTATCAGCGCTCCGTCCCCGGCAGGGAGGGGGAGGCAGGGGGAAAGACGGGAGGAAGGGAAGGAGAGAGGGGAGTGGGATGGGGAATTTCCGGTGGCAGCGCCCCATCGCTGCTGTACCCCCCTGTTGCCACTGCTGCCACCCAGCCCCAACAAAAGCTGGCAGAGAGGGTGAGGTGGTGAGGAGGGAGAGAGGAGACAAGGAAGGGAGACCGGGGTGGGGGGGGGAGGGGGGAGAGGAGGGGATGTTGTGTGCAGCTGGACATGGACCAGTGACAGCACAGGGCACTGGGTGTTGGCAGCTGCTACTGCATGCAAACTCCCCTCCCTGCTGTTCCTGGGAGCTGGCAGCTGTCGTGAATCAGAGCAGCCGCCGGCAGCCGTCTCCTTTGTTCCATTACAGCTTCGGTTACAGAGTCGAGTACACACATTCAGGTTACAGCAAAGTAATGACGGACGTGGCGCCGGAACAAACGGTCGGGCTTGCAAGACTTTTCTACGTCAATATTTTATGATGACGGGGATGATTGATTGGGAATTGATCAAGTTCCCAACTCTCTGGGGACGAGCACAGGTGTCTCCTTAGAAATCCCCAGAGTTCTCCGACTTGGGCGGAAACCGTTAAACTATTTATAGGCAGAGGTGTTTGACACAGACACCCAATGATGGGCCGTTATGTGGAATCTTTAATTTTTTTGGCAAGCAGCAGCTCTTTGTCTCCTCAAGTTACAAGGTAGTGGGTTAGGTTTCTCTACCTGTTACGTGTGCGCTACGTGTGAGGAGCTTATGCTTATTTTTTGACCAATTATATATAGTTTCCCCTAGCATTTTATTTCAGCTGACCAATTATCTACAGTACTCCGGCTGCGTTTTGTTTCAAGGAATTTCTTGGCAGGGAAGTCTTTTAACCCTTAATCGTCAAAATGAAGATGATTTGAATGGTATCTCTTGCTTAGTGGCATGGGCACAATTTAATTGGGTTGTGACAGCAGCAAAGCAGGGTAGAGTGGCAGGGTGTGGGGAGGCACACAGGGCCACACCAGGAGTGGCGGAGGGGGCCACAGGGCCAGATGAAGGGGGTGGAGATGGTGCATGGGGCAGGAGGTGAAGCAGCAGCAACACAGGGTGCTGGGTGGTGGCACTCTGTTCCCACCAACCCCCGCCCCCAGTCATTCATGATGGGGTATTTGCGCAAAGCAGGGTAGAGTGGCAGGGTGTGGGGAGGCACACAGGGCCACACCAGGAGTGGCGGAGGGGGCCACAGGGCCAGATGAAGGGGGTGGAGATGGTGCATGGGGCAGGAGGTGAAGCAGCAGCAACACAGGGTGCTGGGTGGTGGCACTCTGTTCCCACCAACCCCCGCCCCCAGTCATTCATGATGGGGTATTTGCTAGTACTCTTATATAGGGCTTTCATCAGAGAATCCCATAATACTTGACAAAAGATAGTGAATTAGCTTTTATCATAACTCCCATTAATTCAATGCGAGTTTTGCGACCAAGTTCAGTGGAAGTTTGAAGGGGTCTCTTAAGTCTCAACACTGCTTTGAGGCAAAGTGGGAAAGTTAACTATAAGCACTATTATTAACGAAAGAATATGGTTATGTGCAAGTGTTCTGGGAACAGACTAAAAGCCAGGAACTCCCAAGTTTTAATTTCACCTACAACAATAAGTGACTTGTTTTGTTGGTCTTGAGTAAGACATAACATCTGTTTCAGACCTTCTGAAATATTAATTAATCCTAGGCTTCCTTAAGAATTATAATCATGTAACTCAACACATCTTTGTAAATCTTTATAAAATAAATAGAAAATGAAGACAGATACCCCAAGACATTACTGTATTTACTTGAATCCAAGACAAGGATATTTTCCCCCAATCAACATTGGGTGGGGGAGGGGGGAGCCTCATCTAGATTAGAGTACTAGTGGGGGGGCAAGTGGCAGGCAGCGGTGGTGGCAAGTGGCCAGGGGACAGGTAACCAGGGGGCAGGCACAGGCA
>NW_005841969.1:1303890-1306760 GCF_000455745.1 Alligator sinensis
ACAAGGAGGCATGAAGTGGTGGAGGCAAGAAGCAGGGATCTAGGCCCTCCCTCCCCACTGTTTTCCTTTTAACAAATTTAAGGGGGGATAAATTTAAGACAATCTTCACTAGATTCCATACATGAAAAATTAGAACAAATTTATAATTCCAACAATGCCATTACATAAAAAGTTTCTGAGTGCATTCAAAAGTTGCATTTATCATGTTGTTGTAATCCAGGGTGTTATATTTACTTTCTTGCAGGACTCTCCAGCTCTCTTTAAATTTTTCATGCATGCAGTGCATTTCTTTACTGAGAATCTTTCCTTGCAGCCCCCAATCTCTATTTTCTCTAACTTGAGAAAGTCAGTGGCTGTCAACAGCTCCTTTAAATAAGAAGAGTCTAAATCAATACTTCTTTATTTCTGTCATACTGACTGATTTTTCTTAAGCTCACCAAAACAAGATTAATAACTTTTAAGGCCAGAAGAGGCCACTGCATCATCTAGTCCAGTGAGTCTCAACCAGGGTTCCATAGCTCAATATTAGTATTGTTAGGTGTGCAAACACCTGCACATAATTCACAAAGTAAACCCAGGGATTTCAAACAGGAATCTGTAAAGTCAAAAACATTTCTAGACTGCTATGGTCTTTCTGGGTTCTTTGCAATTGCTCTATTCTTTTTCCACAGTCAAAAAATGAACGAAAACTCAAAGCTGGTATTTTCTGAGGGGTGCTCTGAGTCTAAAGACGGGCATCCTAAGTCTAACAAGGTTGATAATCAATGATATCATGCGTTCTCATGAATAAACGTAGGCCAAAGAATTTCACCCAGTTGTATTGCAAATTTCACCTAGTTCTGCCATTCTACTTAACATGGTGTTATATTTTGGTACACAAATTGTAAGTTATAATTTACCATAAACAGTGTTAGAGACAAACCAGCATTTTCAGGGTTGTTATCTAGAAATAATTTGCACTAATTGGGGGGGGGCTTGTCCTGGTTGGAATTAATCCTAGAATCCAAGGTAAAAGCACAACCCAATGCAGATTAATAAGAGCTCTTATTCATGTTGATGGATGATTTTAACCCAAGGGTTCCAGAACTCTTTCCTCACCTTTCATCTTGCATGTTCGTGTCTTTGGGATTTAACTGACTTTATCCAAATACAGTTATATTATAATGCGTGTAATTTCTTAGCTATGTATGCACTAGATTGTGGTGTCCAGCCTCTCAGCAACTCCTGTGTGCAGATTTCTTACTCTGGAGCATGTGTTTCAAAAGTTTTTTGTCTTGCAGCTCTCTGTTATGTCAAGTTTTTGGTTTGAAGCTAGAAGAGTTAAGAAGTTTGTCCACTTCAAAAGTAGGTGCTAAACTTTTATATATCAGTAATAGCTCTTATACCATATAGCATAGTTATAGCTGATCAAGACAGTTTTCCACTTTAACCCCACCTAACAAAACAGGAGAAACAGAAATTTAAATGCACTTACTTTCATCAGTGTGCTTCTTCAAAAGTATTGAAAAATGGTCATGGAAAAAAGTTGGTTTTCAGCAAGCCAAAAAATTTACCCAACCATTTAACATTTTCCAGGTTTTGGTTGCTTAGAAAAAAAGAATCAATTTTTGGCAAAAATATAAAACATTTTAGCAAAAACAGAAAAACTGCTCATTTCTACAAAATAATGATTCTTCCTTTAAAAAAAAAAAAAAAAAAAAAAAATACCCTTTTGAAAAACTAGCTCTAGTCAAAATCCTTCTACTGTTTTCTGTGTTTAAAAAATTAAATATTTTTACGTCTTGTATGTTATGGATTGTACAGTGTCAAGTGTCTAGATGATCAAATATCAGTGCAGGACAATCAGTTATAGAAATATTGGACATGAAAGTATACTAATAATCTTTCATTGGCCAATTGGAGGAAAACAAACATTCAACTGGATTACATTTCTTTGCTGGTCTCTGTCTGCATGTAATAAGATAACTTTTGTGTTCTGTATGTGATCAATTTCAAAACTTCCAGAAATACTTTAGATATCAGTGGACATAACCCTATTGATGTTGGTAATAACTAAAAAAATGGAAGGAGAGTTGGGAAGAAAGACACAGTTCCTTGCATCTGGTTAGCAGACCCAGCAGTTTCAACCACCTCCATAACTCACTACAGATCAAAGAACCAGTTGATGGCACTCTCTAATATCTTCCAGCATAAAAATACCCTCATTTCAGCTGTGCCTCTTATTCCAGAACTGTTAAAATAGTGACACCCTGAACAACTTATCTCGAATGGCAAGGAGTGAAAGGAACATAAGGGTAAGGAAATATTAAAAGCCTATGGAATAGGGGAGGAGAAAAGGACTAGGGGGAAAGAGACATGAGAGATGTGCAGAATGGGGAGACACGCGGAGTCCCTGCCGTAGGAGAAACGAGGGGGCACACAGGCCCTGGTGTGGAGTTCTTTGCAACAGAACTCCAGCTGGTGGTCCTGGTGTGGAGAACACTGCTGCAGGAATAGTGGCAGGCACAAATATTCCCTGGAATAGCATGGAGAGGAGAAACTGTAAAACTGGGAAGGGAAAACCAGAGGACTTGGTTTTGGAGAAAAGTCTCGGGGAATAAGGTAAAGAGAATGGGGCATAATGAACATCAGTCTTTGTCAGGAGGGAAAGGGGGATGCTTGGGGATGGCCCCAAACCACAACTTAATTACCCTGATTAAATCCAGGGAAGCCAATAATCCATGCTTAATAACATGTGGATTAATGGTTTCCTCAAGCTTAATCAGGGTGACTAAACCACAGTTTTGGTCCATGTGGTAATCTGTGGGGAGGGGTGGGACTGCCGGATCACCTCAGCTAAGCAAAAGGGGGGGGGGGGGGGGCAAGCTACC
>NW_005841969.1:1306791-1315959 GCF_000455745.1 Alligator sinensis
CCATGAAAATGACAGCTGGCCCCAGGATCTACCTGCAAAATTGGCTGACCACCTCCTCAATAGACCCCTATTAATAAATTAATGCGTTTATACAATCCTCTTACATTTACAAAAAATATTATTGCTTAGAAGTCTGAACCATTTTGCTGCTTGCTCTTTTCCAGAACGTAAGCAAGGTGCTTGAACTGGTGTTTATGCAGGCAGGTAATCCCACTGAAATCAACAGTTTTACAGTTTATCTTGAAGTCAGTGGAACTGCTCATCAGTTTACAATTAAACACAGGTGTCAATAGTTTGCTTTGTTGAAATTGAGCTTTTGTCCTCAGACTCTTGCATCAATGAGATCTGAACTGAAACTACACTTAAACAGATTGCTAGCAGCCAATCATTACAGCAAAAGTTTGTTTAATCAATTTTGAAGTATTCTAAACAGGCCTTTCATACAAACAAGAGTGATGGCCTCCCAATATCAGCTAATTAGGGTAGAAATGCCATCTATTTCCAAATTCTCAGTTATTTGAAATGCTCCCCACCACAATGTAAGTGTTTGAAGCTACACTGAACTTCCCATGCATTGCAATTTTATTTTTCCAAAAATAAGAAATAAAATATTGCATCACATTTACATCTAAATTAGTCATCCCAATTAAGATACATTACCTCAATATGTAGCAGCCTTTCAAAGATTTTGTCAAACTGAGAAAATACCAGTTGAGAGGGAAAGTCCCACGGTTTTACATCCTCCCCATTGTTTTGATCCTGAGCAATTTTCTCCTTATAAACAAAGAAAACCTTCTTAAAGCTTCTGACTATAGGGTTTTTTTTAGAAACATGAAAGCCTGTTTTATTAAAACAAAAGCTGAATTGTTTCTGAAGCCATATTCAGAAATGGTACTGTCATGGCGGGGTCCGCCAGGAGGGCCGTGATCTCCTTACGGCCCTCTCACCGTGCCAAGTCAGCCCAAGGGCACCCTCAAATTCTTGCCCGCCACGTCTTTGATGTTTATGTATAGTTGGGAGGCTGCCTACGACTCCCTGGGCATGGTTAGCTGGGGCCTCAGTCCCCGTGTGTTCCTGGACCCCCTGGGGTTCTCCCGGTATGATGGGTGCTCCCCAGACACCCTAGCCTTATGGGCTACGCGTGACTCCTACCAACCCCTAATACCACGCCCCAAGCCTCGCTGATGGGATAGACGCTGGTACGTCTCTTTACCTATATACTGCCCGTCCCTCGGGCCTCCTCTACGTACTCTCGCCCACTCTTGGGCTCTCCGAGCCCACTCGGGGCCTCCCTGTAATGTTACCCCTCTCTGGGGCCTTCTCAAATACAGCCCCCATCTGGGGCTTTCTGCGCTCACTCTGGGGACTTCCTGGCAACGCCCCCTGACTCTCAGGCCCACCGCGCTGCTCTCCCCTTCTCTCAGGGCACACCACGCTGCTCTCCCCTTCTCTCAGGGCACACTGCAGCACTCTACCCTGCTCCGGGGTTTGCCACAGCACTAGCCGTTCTTCAGAGGCTCACCGCGCCCGCACTGGGCCTCCTAATAATATTGCCCCCTCTCTAGGGCTTCCTAATAATATGGCCCCCTCTCTAGGGCTCGTCATGACCGCCCTGGGGCGTCCCAAAGTTGCCCCTCTCTGGGGCTGGGGTCTACGTACCCCGCACACAACCCGGGGTCTATGTTCCCCGCTCGCAACCCACTGGTTGCGCTCGTCACCGCAAGCTGTGCCTTCACTGGCACCGCTGTGCCCACGCTCAGGCTTCTCTAAAGTGCGCTCCCCCTTTCCTGGGGCTCACCACACCCATGCTCGGGCTTCTCAACATGCCCCTCTCTAGGGCTGGGGTCTATGCACCCCACAAGTTGCACCCTTACTGGCGCCGGGGTTCTCACACTCCGTGAGCCCCCTATGAGGATAATGCGCCCTCTTGGCGCTAGGGCCCCCCACACCTCTGGGGTCCCTATGAGTACATTGTGCCCTCCTCAGGCGCTGGGGCCCCACCCCTCTGGGGTCCCTATGAGGCCTCCTCCAACCCCTACAGCCTCACCCAAACCTCCGGGGGAATACAAACACTAACCGAACAAACACAAGCTTCCTGGCTGTAACTTAACTTAAGGCTGCCTGGCTGCAACCACATAGCTCCTACGTCATGGAGCCACCATCCTCCGGTCTGCTCGAGCGGTACTCGCATCCTAGCCCCGTGAGCTCCTGTCTCTGCGGCTGCTGGCAGGCAACCCCCTGCCTGGCCCCAGCCCTGGGCTTTATGAGGGCCAGGCCCTGCCCCCTTCTGGCCATCTGGTTCTTGTTAGTTGCCCCGGCAACTCGCAGCTGTGCTCATTATGTTCTGCCAGGCCTCTCTCCCTGGCAGCTTCTCCTCTCTAGGAGCAGGAGCACTGAGGTGTGCCGCGACAGGTACATTTAGCATAACTTTTTTTTTAAAGGGGTGACTTCATTACTTAGTTGCACAATGTGAAATTTGCAGTTGTGACTGTATTAATATAAAGACTTGGCAAAAAAAGAAAAAGATAACAGCTGATGGTGCAATTGAGGTTATGGAAAGACAGATTATGCTCAGTCAGGTGCTCTGAAATGGACCTAGAACCCTAGGAGGACCTTCCCAGAGGGGCTGATCTAGACTGACCGACATGACTATGCCTGAATCACCAATGCACACAAATTAGAAAATCATAAACAAACATGATCAAATGGGGCTACTCTATTGACACAAATATATATGAATGAGGTGAAGTGCAGACTACATAGCATCTGCTCATCTGCTGACTCCTTGGTGAGACCTGTATGAAGGAGAACCCCGCTGCAGCAATGGAAAGAGCCATCGCTTTTGCACAATTCTGGAAAAACATCTAGGTTTAATGACAAGGACATGAGCAGCAGCAGCAGCAAAAATATTGATCTGTCCCTCAGAGCTTGGTTTACAATAACTTACAGCAATACATATTTTGTCCCGAAAGTACATGAAAGAGAAAAAGGTCAATAAAATTGAGTGGAAATGTGAGTAAATGTTAAAGGTTCTGAGGAAGTCTGTTTTGAGACCTGAACAAAGTTACAAGAACTTGCGCATAGAACTGGACAAATAATGGAATTTTCAGTTCAGTGACCAAAATTTTTATTTAAAAAGAAAAGAACAGAAATGTAATTCAGATCAAAGCAAAACAGAAGTTTTTGTGGGGGTAGAAGTCTGTAAAAGGAGGAAAAAAAATGTTTTGCCTCTAACAGACCATTTCATTTAATTCAAAAATATTGTTTAAGTCCACTAGCTATCTAACTCTTTCATTCATTCTTCCATAAATGAGTTTATTGAGATTTAACTCATTCATGTCTCAGGATCATTGAAAAAGTGATTAAACCCAGGAATTTTATTATAAATCCTTTAAGTGAAGGGCTTTATATATTGAAAATTCTACTTTTATTTTTGCAGAAAATGCTAATCAAACATCACTGTAATTCAAATTTTGGACATAAAATGGCCTTCCTCAAGTCTGAGCAAGCTCAGCATTCCTCACATACCCCTTACATACTTCCTGGACTATCACAGATACATCATCACTACTACATTACTGTAATATTTATTAAGCAAAATGTATTATTTTTATTAAAATAATAGCAAGTGGTAGATATCCTGAATGTCTCTTAATTGTCAAAAAATAAGCCAGGTTTAATGGCTCACTTTAAAAGGATCCATACCAGGTAACTGAGGGTTAAAATCTGAATCTCTGTCCTTGTACTCCTCCATTATGTCAAAGTGCAACAGGGATCTCTAGCACCAGGTGAGCACATATGCCATATGTGCTGCATTTCCTGCACACACCATGAGTAAAGAATTGAGTTTTCAGACTTACAGCTAGTCTGATTTTCCTGCTTTTTGTCAGTTTAAGCCTGCCCCCTCCTGTTGTTTATAAATTCTATTTAGCTTATATACTATTTTACCAAAGACAATTAAAGGCAGACAGAAAAAGCAAGGGAGGAAAAGGAAAGTGTGGTTTGTAAGAGTAACATGGCCAGATTCTGCCCTTTTGAAGATCTGTTCACATAAGTGTGAAATTTTCACAGATGTGAGCATCACAAGAGTAACATGACTGACTTATGTTGTCCTTGTTTCTCAAGAGATTGATGACGGTGGGTATAGCTGTGGGAAGGCTCTCTCTCACAGAACTTGTTTAAACCCAAACCAAATATAAGCATGGATGTTATTACAAGGTAAAGCCATGATCCTGCAAATATTTGCTCACATGGATAGTTAACTGCAGAAACAGATTACTGAGGGATCCTGTGGGATCTCCATCCAGCCTTGGGGTAATGGGGGGGACTAAATGACCTCTCAACATCTCTCTCCTATTTTCTATGAGCTTAGTTCACTGAACCATGAGGAACCCTGTTTGCTTCCAAGGGATAACTCACATGCTTAAAATATGTCTAAGTATTTGTTGGATTGAGGCCTGAGTGCCAACATACAGCCAGGCATGACAGGTTATGTCTGAACCCTTAAGGAGAACCCCTGCCCCAGGTACATACAGCTGCAAGCAGTCTAATACTCTGCTACAGAGGAGGAACTCAGAAAGCAGGAGGAGGGGTGCCGTTTCCTGGGCATGCTGTGGAGTCATGCTTCAGAGGCTTCAATTATTGCAGTGGAGGGGTGTTATTTGGGTTAAGAAGAAATCAACAGTGGAACCATGCATATACAGGCTAAATTCCCCAGCATTTTCCTTCAGGGTACAGGAGTACATCTTTAGGGCTGTAATAATAGCTGCCAAGTAGTATGTTGTCTGCAGGTTCAGTACAGGAGCTGTAGCTACCTTCCAGGAACAGATTAACTTCATTCATAAAGAAACTAAAAGATGCAACTGGGAGACAACTTTATATATAATTGCCGTCAGCCAGTTCTCTCCAGCCAATATGGTTACTTTCATACAAGACTCTTAGGGGGCCAGTATCCTTACATGTAGTGGGTCCACCACCTCCACACAATCTGTGAGTGAGGAATTAGGTCCTCACATAGTATCCTCCTCCCTTCCCCCCTCCAAACACACAAGCACATTTTCTTAGGCTGTGCACAGAGCTGAAGACCTAAAAATTCAACAATAAAAGTGTTATAAAAATCTCTGTGGCACATCTATGTCTCAACTTGGAATTTATTTATTTATTTATTTTACAAAGCAAGACCATAATCTCCCTGAAATGTGGGACTAGAGACCCAAAGATGATCAAAAATGGAGAGTGCAACCATGACAATATAGCAAGCAGGTCATGCTATGGATTAATTACTGGTCAAATTTCATTTTGAGGTTTGAAGCATAAAAAAAACCACTGGCAAATAGCCCCACTTGTTAGAAAGAGATAATTCACTGAAGTAATGTTTCTCCCAAAGTTTCTTTGCCACCTACCCAAATATAAAATAATTATATACTTGAAACACCTTTTCAGCTAGATAAGTTGTAAGCCTATGAAAATATGGTTCAGAACTTTAGTTGTAAATGCCAGCTGCTATAAGAACACCACTTAGGCTAGGGACAGACATTACACACAAACCAGTTTAAGTAATCAGAAACTGGTTTAAACCTGTAACAGAACAGACATTCAGTGCACATAAACCAGTCTGAAAATGGCTGAAACCAGTTTGAGATAAACCTGGCTGAATGTAGTATCAGACTTAACTGATGTGGCTTAAACTGGTTTATGCAATGTTTGTCCTAGACCCCTTGCTGGTTTAAATTAAATCAGAGACCCCCAGCATCCTGGCATGCTCGCTGGGCTGGGCTCTGCTCCAGAGAGGTGGGCTGGCCCCTCCCCTCTGCTCTCTAGCCAGAGCAGGAGTGGGGCATGGCCAGACGCTGGCCTGCTATGACCCCTGAGGCAAATTGCTCCCTCCATCCCCCTCTCCCTTCTGCTGGTAAACCTGGCAGACTGCAGCTAGGATTTGCCAGCCCCAGCCACACCTCCATGGCTTTCCTGCAGCCAGGTGGAGATGGAGTTAATTTCTCCCTCTGTCCAGCTTGCCTGCAGCCAGAGAGGGGATTAATTTCACAGTGGTCCCAGAGCAGGGGAGAGAGGCAAGCTAGTCCCCTGTGTGCAGATCCAAGACCTGCACCTGTGAGCCCAGAGCTAAGACCTGCAGGACTAGACTGAGAGCTGGGAAGTGTTGGCAAAGACTTGACAACCATCGCACATATGTGCTGGAGATGGAGTTAAGGGAAGTTGCAGAGAGCTACATTTACATTATAAAGCAAAACTTGTAAAACCTAAACAAAGCCTTTCTGAATGCCTGGCTACAAGGAGGAACTCTTCCCTCAGGATCAGTAAGACTTATGCAAGGCTTTCTTTCATCTTCCTGCTTTACATTTTAAGTTAGACTAAGCTGTGTATACTGTGTTTTACTGGGCATTATCTTAGCTTAGGCTAAGATTGTTGGCATTTCCCTGTTGTATGCTTTGCAAATTGCTGTGTTCAATACATGCTTGCTTCAGAGAAAGGACTTCTTTCCTATCCCCACTCCTCAGTCTAGCAGCAGTAGCCACTCCCCACTCCTCGTACCCCGCCCCCCGACACTGGTGGTTGGATCTTGTGTATCCTGCTAGCCCTGGCTATGCCCCCTCCGCTCCAGCAGGAAGGGGTGAGAACCTTGGAGGAAGTCTCTCTTCCCTCCCCTTTGGCAGTGGCTGGCAAGCATGCTCTGGCACCCCCTGGCTTCTGGCTTGAGCCACTGCAGGCACGTGCCTCCATTTCCTGATTTAACAGAGAATGTCTGTCCAGTTATTAATCAGTTTAAGCTGTGCAGCTTAAACTAACCTGCAAAGAGTTAATCAATTCAGGCTCCGACTTTTTGAATGTCTGTTCCGAGCCTTACTGACTACTCTATAAAGCAGTACAGTTAAAATCACTACACCATTCCATCTTGACCATTGCTTGGTATACAATGTAAAGTATTTGTGCTTTTCGGTCACACTCATGTCAACAAGATAAATAGTTTCTCATATAAATACAAGGCTTGATTCTGCTCTCATACAGACCAAATGGCTGAATCCCTGTGGTGTTTATCTGGGAAGACCTGATCCCATTCACTTTATACATAATATATACTACATTAGGCTTTTTGTCAGAGAAGCAGGTCAAGCAATATATATCTGTTTCAGAGTAAAAACAAAATATTATCCCTCAGCTCATGTATTTCCCAGATTGAGGACAAACTTTGGTAAAGTGAACATAAAGAGCAAAGGCAGGTTTTCCTTATTTTCATACTTGTTAATTCTGCCAATTTCCTTTGGTGGAATTTGCATGAGAATGCATTCATTTTCATACAAGCAAGTATCTCTTTTTTTTCTAAATAGCTTTTCAGAATAATAAATATCATCTGGCTGTAACCCAATATCCTGTACTGTGAGTTAGGTGTTGAATGTCTGTTTAGTAAAGAAAATAAGAGTAAACCAATATCATAATTGTACCAAATGGATTCCATCAGTTTATGCCAAGTGCCAATCATTTAAAAATGTCTTTCAGATACTGTATTATTAACACATAGTGTCATATGGAAAACGAATAAACTTTAGACAACTGTAAATTGTTTTTTAAATTAATACATTAATCTAACAACAGAACTAGCTCTTTCTTTAACCTACACTAATGCTGGAAATATGCCCTACTGTAACTCCAGCTGGAGATCAGAAAATTAACATTATTTCCCGTAGCACCATAATGTTTTTTAAGTCACCATGGCAGAGAAGCACACTAGTGAGGTATTTAAATGTATGACTTGTATTGACCATAACAGCATTTTGAGTAAAATTAGTCTCCCTTTGATTTCCATGACTCCAGAAATGGCTGGTCTTCCTGTTATTTCCTGATTATTTCAGTACACCAACCTCGTGCAAAAGGATAACACAAATATATATATGCTTGTTATGTGACCCACAAGAGCCTGATTCTCATTTATACTAAAGCCACTTCCCTCCATTCCAGGAAAGTCTGAAAATGTGCACAAAGAGGATTTTCATTCACTCTGTGGAACTTTTATACTAGCAGATCAGAGGCAAGTAGCTCTTATGTATATGAAAACCAGGTCCTCAAAACAAAACTTAAGTGATCCTTAAATGATGCATAAACCTTGTACTGGCCCCCTGCAAAGGGATGAATTTCACCCTGCATATGTACTTACACAGCACTGGCTAAACTCCCAAATGCAGTGGACTTGGTACAAAACCTGGGATTCATTTTCTGAGAATAATTTTATCTCCTCTTTAGTTATTTCAAAGCATCATTTTGAATTGTTTCTAATAAAACAACAAACTAATAGATAGAACCCAACAGAGGCCCGTGCTGCTGTCAGCACTGACTCATCATATATCAACATGAACTCAGGCGTTTAGTCAAGGACGCACTGCAGAGTAAGAGTTTTGAAGAGATGGGAGCCCAGGAAGGGTGGCTGTGCCTTAAGGAAATGATCCTTCGGGCACAGAGGGAGACAATCCCGATGCGGGGAAAAAGGGGGAAAGGGGCCAAGAGGCTTCCTTGGCTGACCAGAGAAATCCCGAGCAGCCTGCGGGCAAAAAGGGGGGCATATAAAAAGTGGAAACGGGGAGAGATTACTAAAGAGTACTATACCTCCTCTGCTCGCGCTTGTAGGGAGGCAGTTAGACAGGCCAAAGCTACCATGGAGCTGAGGATGGCATCCCAAGGTAAGGATAACAAAAAATTGTTCTTTAGATATATAAGGAGTAAAAGGAAGGCCCAGGGTGGAATAGGACCTCTACTAAATGGGCATAAGCAATTGGTGACGGACAGGGGGGACAAGGCTGAGCTCCTCAATGAGTTCTTTGCCTCAGTGTTCCTAAGCGAGGGGCACGACAAGTCTCTCACTGGGGTTGTAGAGAGGCAGCAGCAGGACGCCAGACTACCAAGCGTAGACCCTGAGATGGTGCAGAGGCACTTGGAGGAACTGGATGCTTTTAAGTCAGCAGGCCCGGATGAGCTCCATCCGAGGGTACTGAAGGCACTGGCTGACGTCATTGCAGAGCCACTGGCGGGAATATTTGAACACTCGTGGTGCATGGGCCAGGTCCTGGAGGACTGGAAAAGGGCCAATGTGGTCCCCATTTTCAAGAAGGGGAGGAAGGAGGACCCAGGCAACTATAGGCCAGTCAGTCTCACCTCCATCCT
>NW_005841969.1:1316403-1316622 GCF_000455745.1 Alligator sinensis
TGGGCGCCGCACTTCAAGAGGGATGTGGATAACCTGGAGAGGGTCCAGAGAAGGGCCACTCGTATGGTTAAGGGCTTGCAGGCCAAGCCCTATGAGGAGAGACTGAGGCACCTGGACCTCTTCAGCCTCCGCAAGAGAAGGTTGAGAGGCGACCTTATGGCTGCCTATAAGTTCATCATGGGGGCACAGAAGGGAATTGGTGAGGATTTACTCACCAAG
>NW_005841969.1:1317038-1326589 GCF_000455745.1 Alligator sinensis
TGTGAAGATAGGCATTTAGCTGGGTCCATCTAGACCCAGCCCTCTTTCCTGCCTGTGCAGGGGGTCTGCATGATGATCTATTCAGGTCCCTAACATCTATGAATCTATGAAACACTGCTAATTAGGGTCAAACTCAAGGCCACATTCAAGTCCTCTGACCATCTTCACTAAAAATCTCTGAGATCAACCCCTGGCAGCAGTCCTTCCAGCCTGACCCTCGGAGCTTGGCTGAACCTTAAACCCAGTAGTGTAGCGACAGGGGGCGGAAGGGGGCCATGACCCCTGGGTGCCAGCCTAGGAGGGTGCTGCTGGCCGGAGAGGCCAGGGTGCCTCCTGCATTTTGTGTAGCCACCCTCCTGCCTGGCTGATTGTGGCTGTCTTTTGCCGTTTCAGTTGGAAATTCCGGCCACCGCCCCTCCCCCCGTGGCCAGTGTGCCATGCTGCTAATTCCCCTGCAGAAGTGCCAGGGGGCAGGAGGCAGGGCCCCACACAGGCTGATTTGCCTCGGGCCCCACACCCTGCTCAGATTGTCCCGGGGGGCCCGCACATGCCAGAGATCCACGGTATGCCACTGCTCAAACCCAAAGTTCAAGCACCTTTTAGTCCACTCCTTCCTGCACTGCATTTGGGACTTACCCTGGTGCTGCAGACTGCCAGCAGCAATCACAAAACACCATGATCCCAACTTCCACTCCTCAGCACCCCACTTCCTGTCTCTACTGCCCATAATGAGGGACTACTCAAATTGTGATTTCACAGATTTTGTGGAAAATCTGCAGAAAAGAAAAATAAAAAAAAACTTATAAAAAATAAAATGCTGACTCCCCAGTGGGAGCCAATAGTCCTCCCGGCCATGCAGCCCAGCATGAAGGAGGCTGCTGGCACAAAGGGGAGCGTTCACACCCCTCAAACTGATCGGCTGAGAAGGCTGCCTGTTTTGTGGCCCTACCCCTTTCCACAAATCATTGGTGAGTGGCAGGGCCATATGACAGACAGCCCTCTCCACCAATCAGTAGGCAGGAGGTGGAGAGGGGCACTGGGGCCCCTCAACCACTCAAAAGCATGGGGGGGGCACCACTATAAGCCCATGAAAATGAGACCCTACCCCATGATCTGCCCTCAAAATTGACTGGCCACTGCCTCCGATTGAGTAGACCCCTACCCATAACTAGAACCAAACACAAAAGGAGAGATAAGACCAATTCCTACAAAGGCCCTACTTGAACAACAGGAAGTGCAATGTGTAAGATAAAATAGAGATGGGGAGGACAGCTTGCATGTCTTGCACTGATTGAGGGAAATTTTGAGAGCTGATGCGAGATATCAGTATAGAGGGGGCAGATTCAGAGGGGGTGAAGTGGTGCAGCTGTACCCTGCTTTTGGATTGGACCACACCATGGAGCCTACTGGTACTTTTTAAAATCCCCAAAGCAGGTGAAAATCCATCCTGTCTCCCTTTCCCTTCCTGCTCAAAGGCATGTCCCATCCCTTCCCATTTCTCCCACCTGCCGTTCCCCCTCTGTCTCTGGGGGCAGGGAAGTACCAAAGCCTTTCCTGCCTGCTGCATGGGGGCTGGGCTCAGCTGGAGACACAGACACAGCAGGGGGGTCCCCTTCCCTGTGCCTGCTCTAGGACCAGGCAGGGTAGGGGAAATAACTCTCTAGCCACTCTGTTGCTGCTGTCCCCACCCCAGCTGAGCCCAGCCTCCGCTCAGCCTGGCTGGCTCTGGAGCTTGCTCACCCACCCTCCCTCGCCAAACAATGGAGAAAGCAGCAGCAGCAGGCAAGGGACAGAAGGGGAAATTTTCAAAAGTCCCCTGTGGATTTTTAAAAGTACCCAGAGCCTCCTGCAACAAGATCTGCCTGCACTGGTGGAGGCGTAGGAGGTTGGGAGCAGGAGTGCAATTGTCCCTGCAGTGCAGGTTGCTACTTTCATAACCCGCCTTGGGAAAACCTGGATCTGATCCCGAGTATAGACACCCCTATTCTATGCCAGTATTTGCCCACTGGTATAATAATAATAATTAATATTGCCCACGTCATACTACTCAGCTTTGCAAAACACTTTTTGAAACACTCTACTGGAAATTAGTAGAGCAAGCAACCTACAACACTTATGTTCTCTTGTGGATTGCAGCCACAAAAAAAAAATGCATTTCCTTTCAAACTTGATGGAAGATAAGAGGAGGAACAAAACCAGAAAAGAGTTTCTTCTCCAGGGTATGGCTGGGCTACATAGTTTATTGTTTGCCAAGCAATCCTAGCATAATCCAGAGACAATCTACGTAGTTCTCAACAGTAACACAATATGCTTGTATTAAAATTTAAATTACAAATATTTCATCATTATACATTTCAGTAGCCTATTACCATTGCATTATTTAATTATTCATATTAATAGTTTTAGTAGCATGGAAGCAATCCCAGTCTAAAGGACATGAATGAAATATCAATATAGACAGAGGTTGTAAGTATGACATTTGCCATGTTTTGAACAATTAATGTGGTTACCCATATAAACATATAATGGGTTGCTTCAGATATGAGTGCCTTTTACATGGGTTTGAAGTGGTGCACTCCAGTGTCTTAGAGCTTTGCTGTCCCTTTTCCCTGTCCATGCAAGTCCCATTGAAGTCCTTGGAAGGACTGCACATAAATTGAGAGTATATGGTCTAAGTAGTATGAAGTTAATAAGATTAAAATTGTTGAGATATTGACCAAAATTTTCAAAAGTGACTAGTGATTTTTGGTGCCTAACTTGAGATACCTTTAAAGGGCCGCAGTATGCAGAAGGTACTTCATAGTCATTAATGACAAATATCAAACTCCACCTTAAAACATCCTAAGCTGGGCTCACAGAATCACCAGTTTACTTTAAAAATCTTGGCCATGAGTTTTTGTTTTTAATTAACACTTTTGCAATATTGTATATAATCTGAAACTTGAAATTTCTTTAATCAGTCAAACAGATTTCAAAACATCTGTTCTATAAAAATAAACAGATCCATAAAGTCATTGTAATAATAAACAAGCTAAGTAATAAGTAACACACTGAAAGGAAAAAAAAGCAAACATATATTTTAACAATGAATGTCAACTTTTCAATGAGGCAAGAAGAATTTGGACTTCCTGATGAACAGCAAGAGATTAAATATTTTTTTGTGTGAACAACTTGGAAGCCATAAACTGCAAAATTTGTACGGCACGTGTCTTTATTTAAATCCACTATCAAAGAAACATATGACCTGTTAGCTGAAACAAAGTGCTTTTTCCTTACCCTGTCAATTAAAAGACTGCAAAATTCTTGTAGCAGGGCAACCGTTCTGTTAGGAAAGCTGTAGTGTTTGGAATGGGTCCAGATCAGACAGATGGTACAGAAAAGGGGTTCAGTGAGATGTTCAATGCCTGGGAAGTTTGATTCTTCTAAGTAGGCAAAGTAATATTTCAAATGATGAAGATACTGGTCTATCTCCTTAGCCTTAAAGACAGCTAAAATATGCAGAAAGGAATATTCTGAATAAAAACATTTTTCTAAACTTATTTTTAGGTCTCTCAAGGAATATTGACCGAGACTAAGTATCAAATATATAAACTACTTTAATATGCAATTCCAAAGCCCCCTTCTATATACTTTACAAATATAAAGCATATATAATCAAAATCTCATACCTTCTACATTCAAGATAAGTTCTTGAAACTGGAATAATAGCTGCTGCTTGCTCTTTTTTAGGATTTCTATTACTTTAAAAACTTCCAGAGGGAGCCAACACTGGGGGGTGGGGGAAGGGCAAGAAGTGGGGAACATAGGTGCACTGTAGAAACTAGAAACAAGGCTTAGTTTCAGCCTTCAAGGCTATTATGTCCCGTCCCCTGCATTCATAGGTAACCAGTTCCAAAGGGTATGCAAGAATGTCTACTCTGACACCTCTTGCACATCACTGCCACACACAGACACATGCCTACCTTATAGCAGGAGAGATAACTGATATCAATCAAATCAATTATCTCATACAGAGCTTCTGGAACTTATACCTAACTCTGTCAGGGCTTTCACCTGCAAAACACATAAACATGTGAGCAAGGTCATGCATATGTATAAATGTTTGAAGGATTTTCCCTCACTTCAGCTTGGACACACTGATGACACAGATCCCAATATGAAATTCCAGGACCAAAATTACTTATATTATATATCTGTTTCCATTTGTGCCCCCAAAATAAAACTAAAAAGATCACGGAGACCTAATACAGTCTTTGTTGTCCAAATTACTCATTTGCCATTGATACATGGTTAAAACAATTAAAAAGTAACAGTACTAACTTTATAATCCTGAAAAATAAAGATACTGCTGCTAGAAGTTAGTAGTCTATTTATTTTAGTTATGACCAAATGAACTACCCTCATCAAATTGGTAATTTGACAGGTTTCCTATTTGAATCAAGCCAATTCATTCATGTCTCTCTTTATTGTGTTACTAGCATGACAGTTCCAAAAAATACTTTAAGTTTACTACCCATGTATGGCCTTAAAAGTCTATTTTACCTGATCATAAATACCAAGTAAGTTTCCCCTTTTGCATTTGCCAAACTGTATTTATACAGGTCTAGCATTTTCTCCCTGCAAAATCATTTTGTGCAGAATCTTGTCTTAAAACATCTGACACATGATAAGTCTCCTGGATTATGGACTTATTGTTTCTATAGACAATAGTGTCACAGTTTCAGTGGAATGCATCCTGGAACACAGGTGGAAGACTTTGATTATTTGTAAAGGAAACAAGTAAAAATTTGACCATATTTTATATTAAATATTTTCATAAACCAGAGTCATAACAATACATTGTGGTCCCCTGGGCAAAACTTTGGGGGAGGAAGGGGCAGGGGCAGAGGCATGGGGTGAGCACTCTTTTTGTTACATCTTTGTCACATCATGTACCTCCCCAGCCACAAGAGCCTAGGTGAAGCAGCCTCACAGGAGGAGTTGGGTACCAGGACACAGCAGGAACATCAGGAGGATCATGCCCATATGGTGCAGCAGTAGGGAGGAGGGCCAGGGTCCACCACCATGGATGTGTGGTACAGCAGTTTGGGGGGGGGAGGCGCATACAGCAATGTGGGGCGTGCCTATGTGGGTACATGGAGCAGCCAGGGGTGGGGACAGCATCTCTGCAGCACACAGCCCAGTAGCCCATGCCTCACCTGGTCCAGCCTATTCAACGTACAGTCCCTAGTAGTGCAGCCCTGGGGCATGTGGCCCTCAGGGGCTTAGAAGATGGACAGCCCTGTCCTAGCCCATAGCATCAAACTTCTCTCTACACATCCTTACACTCCCTCCCCTTCTCTATTGTATTAACCACTGACACCTTTTCTTCACATTCAAAGACCTTTCCAACCAAGTTGAACTTCAGCTACCATCTTTGATTCAGCATCAAAAGGTTGACTCCTGCTTACTCTCAGCTCAACATTTAAGCATCCACCTGGCATTGGTAGGTATTTAACAAGTATCTTCATGCTTCATGTTATATTGGCCCTCACACTGCAAAGCTACCTCCCGATTTCCCTTCAAAGCTCTCCTTAAAACTGTTTTTGCTGCAATAACTATAAAGAAACTTGAAAATAATTATGCTGTCTATGTACTATGGTTACCATTGTTCATACTGACTAATATTATTTCATTATTCCTCTGCATTTCCCCATCTGTCTAAGCCTCTATTGTGTCTTTGTCATAGGCTTAGACTATAAGCTTTTTGGTACAGGAACTGTCTATAATTCCGTATTTGTACAGCACAACGGGGTCCTGTCTATGACAAGCACTCCTAGATACTGCAGTAATAATAATTAATAAATAATAGCTTGCCCCAGGGTAATCACCCAGCAGGACTTCAGTGTTAAAGAGAAAGGTATCCCAGCAGACCCATGCTCCTCACACTGGCCTGCCTGCCTGAGACAACTTCCTCAGCAAAACAAAACATCTGCTTTACTTGCTCTTTGAAACCCAAAGCCTTCAAATGAGCCTAAAACATGCAAAGTCCCCTTCTTTTCCAGAACAAGGAGAAAGTAATGCTTTTTAAACAGTCTAGCAAACAAACACAGTCTCAAAACAAACACAGGACCTGGTCTAGAATCCCTTGGAGTCAATGGAAAGACTCCAACTGACTCCTATAGACTTTGAATTAGGTCCAGTTTTAAAAGAAAAAACGCTTATAATAAAACTGATAGAGTTATCACAATGAGGAGCAGAGCTTTTCCAGGCCCACAGCTGGGTTATGCAGCAGTTCCCAGTGCTCTTGCTCCAGGTTACCTTCCTGTAAGGCTAACATATTCCAGCTGTTTCATGTCCCCATGCGTTAACCCTGGCTTTCTCAAAGGGAATCCATACCTGGAACTTTTAAGGACATGTACTCTCCTGCCCACATCCTTTGGGATTCAGAGAGTTAATATACAAATGACACAGACACAATTTAAAAATAAAATGAACAAACCCCAACTGGGTGTAAACTGGGGCTCTGCTCCTTTAGCTTACATATGTGAATTCTGGAGAGGGGACTAAGAGAAAAGTATAATGAGTGCTGCTTTTGGTTTAAATATTTAATCATCTGGTATTTTAATTCCAGTTGTAACATAAAACCTAACCATAAACAATTCTTTAATGTTGACTTTATATGTACCTTTTGGGGAAGAGATTTGCATTCATTACCCAAAATACAAAATCACTATCTCATTATGATTCTTTATAGTAAAATTACTCTCTGGAATAATTATAATACCTCTTTATACCAAAATATAATCACCCTCATTCTCATTGCCATGGATGAGGGTTCATCATGAGAATAAACCCAGGAAAAAGAAGAATTATGCGGGGAAAAAAGAGTTATAGTTTCTTTATAAAAATATATCCCACTTTGGTTTCTTTAAAAAAAGTTTAGTAGCATAAGCCTTTCATAAGTATATCCTTGTTATATGCTTGTGAAATTGCAGTTTGTACCAATTACTTGATATACACAGTAGATACTCACATACCACTTCCATCAAGGTTGTCCATGTATGAAAGGAGAGGTAAGTACATTCTTCCTGCAACGAGTCCTTGTAGAACTAAAGCAGTATTTTTCAGCTTCTCAACATGCTTTCTTAACATACTTTCTTATATGACCGTTGGCAACACACTGTAATTGCTTGCATTGGAAAAAACGGTAACTAGAACCTGTTGGCCAATTGAATAAATATCTTAATGGTGAGGTTCTGCAACTAAAATCTGAGGGAGACAGAGAGAAACTGTAATATTTTTTCAACAAGAAAAAGCCCACTCAATAAGATTGGCTATAAACAAAATAAAATAATATTTTTTTAAAGCCCTCCGGATCTAGCTTTTCACTTAGAATATATGTATTTCAGAAAATTCCTAATTTAAGTGTTCTAATTGTTTTGTGATAGCAGGCTGAATACTAGGTGCTGAATGCTTTACAAATTGCTGCTGCACCTGACTCTGAAAGTATTTTACTGTTTCAAGTTTCTGAAAAAAGTTAAGTCAATTTGTACCATCAGTACATGCTAAGCGAGAATATCCATTTGTTCATGGTCAGATGCAGTTCATTTTGTCATGGTAGCCATTAAAATGAGACTGCTGATTTGGCATTCTTTATAGTGACCTCTTTGAAGAAAATTCAGAGGAACTTGAGAAACCTTCAATTTTTAGGTGTAATAAGGAAGATAGGGCCAAGTCCTGCCAGGATTACCAAGGTCTTCAATAATAGGAAGATTTGGCCCCAGATCCTGAAATTTTTGTACTCTTGATAGCTACCATTAAATTCAAGTAGAATAAAATTGGGAAGTAGGCAGTAGGGAGCATTTTTTTCCAACCCCAAGCTAGCAACCCTTCAAATTATTCTGGGTGACTCTTCAGAGTTTTAGGGATAGTATAAATGACTGTCTTCTGTTGAAAATTCACTTCAGGACATTATCTTCTGTTGAACGTTTTACCCCAATGAAACAGCAGTCACACAATTTTCAAATTCTAGCTGACAGAGCTAGATGAACAGGATGAGGACAGTGTGTGCTATAGGCACTGGGACCCTGTGTCCATCTACTCTTGTACAGCTGAAGAATTCAGAAGCACTCCCAGAATACCAGTCTCCAGTAGAGTAACAGTGCTACAATCAGAGCTAGACATCTCAAAGTCAAGCAAGGATGCCTTCTGCATGCCACAGACTTAACAAGACCCTCTAGGAAACATGACTTCAGAGGCATGAAAAGGAAGCCTAAAATATTGCCTTTTTTTGGACCTTGGTTTATTTTCTAGTTTTTTATTGTGAGACACAAAAGTTACAACTACAAGAGCTGTTTAAGGAGGAGGATTTTCCAGAATTTTGCATAAGTGACCTTAAACCTGCTGATTTCACTCCTGCAAAAGAAAAGGTTACACTTTTGGCACAACTATTTTTTTAATAAATTTCATGGCAGAGATACAGGAAAAAAAACCCAAAAGCAATATTCCTGACAAGGTTACTGTTACATGTGGTTTTTACAATAGCAACATACACAATGGCCAAACACTCACTCTATTACATGCACTGACTCATGGGAGTTGTAGGGTAATGACATGATTCTTGCCTGTAAGCCAACATCCCCATCTGAACTACATATCCCATGATCCAGAATATTCTCACTTCTGATGGAGTGGCAGAGTGCAATAAGTGATAAGCACATGGCTTACTGCCTTTTGAGAGAGATTGGGTATTTATTTAAATATTTGAAAAAAAGAAGCTATAGAATAAGATTTATTTTACAAATGTACGTGATAGTTTGTGAAGTTTCTTCAAATTTCTGCTTTCCATTACTTCCATAACAAAACTGTAGCCTTAATTCTAACATTAGTCTGAATTCCAAAGTTAGTCTTATTCAATGGATCCTGCTTCCATCTCTTAAGCTAAAAATAATTTTTCAAGATCACCAGGCATAAGATTAAAAAAGAAAAATCTGGCATAGTTGGAACTGGATCTACAGAAAGACTGGTTTGTCTCAGACTGAAAACAAATGTTGCCTTTATGCTGCCATAAAACTTGTTATGATAACACAAAGCCCAAGCACACAGGTGTCTACACCCCTTGTTGAGCTATAAATGCCCAAAACTGTGGCCATGACAATAGGTAGCAAAAATTTGTGCTGCTTTTTTTGGCAGATATCTGCTTGCTTTATGACCCAGAGCTCCCTGTGCTCTCTAGCTATCCCAAGCAAGCACTCCTAGAGCTTCAGAGGCATGCAGGATCAGGCCCCTGAAGCTCCACGTTAGTTGCCCAGGTTATAACTTGCAGAGGTGCACCCTGAGAATCCGTCAGCAAGGGATTTCCCTGGTGAATGTATTGCGCTGCCACATCCCAACTCAGGGCACACCTCTGCAAAATGGGGAAATGTTGGGGAACAGCAGGTAACATCCGATGAAGCAGATCAGTTGTGCCAGGATTTACATCCGTGTATAGTCCCAGTAAGTCAAGACTTACAGTCCTAAGTAAGCAACGAGAAGGTAAGAAATAAGGGGCCCCTTGGGACTCGGGGGGG
>NW_005841969.1:1329338-1337715 GCF_000455745.1 Alligator sinensis
TGCCTATGCAGGGGGTCGGACTCAATGATCTATTGAGGTCCCTTCCGACCCTAACATCTATGAATCTATGAAAATGGAAGTCACATTTGATAATGGGTTTTAGGCTTACTTAGATTTCCAAATCACTCATATACTTAAAAAATGTTATCCACCTTTATATTCAGGTCACCCTGCCTATGTATCTGTACCACTTTATCTTCATCAAGTTTATGAATAATTGAGGCACTGATTTCCTGCTTACTTTTTAATAAACTAAACATTGCAAGCTTTCAAGTATGGTATATGTGGGTAAACAAAGCAAATGACATCTCAGCTAAGTGTTTTGCTCAGTGGAATTTTTTAGATGGCTTCTCTGATTTCTTCTGCCTCAGATGGCTTAAAATTGTGATTTGGGCAGCTGGAACCTTTGGGCATATTTGCTTCATTACATATATTATTTTGTCAGCTGGAGCTGATTTTCTTTGTTGATATACAGATGAACATAGATGCTTTCAAAGACCTTACAAATATATATTGTTTTAAATGTAAATATCACCCATGGTATCCCTAATAGCCAAGACAGAATGCTAAGAGAGACAAGCAAGTTTATATGCCAATAATCTGGGGGCTTTATCTGGCCTCATATAAATTTTCATTAAGCCTGTGGAGGACTCTTTCTCTCTTTCCTGTGTGATTCACGTTTAATTGGCCTCTAAGGGTAGTAAGCTGCTTGAGGGTTCTCTTAGAATCTGTGTTCCTCTGCTGCTTTGCCAATTTTTTTCTCTCATCTAGTGATTTGTTTCTATCAGCTTCTCTTTCCCTGCTAGGGACAAAACAGCTAAGTTTCTCTCTCATTATATTTTTATAAGCCTCTCCCCAACGGTGTTATCCATAGAATCACCATTTTCCAACTAGCTCAGCCTCATTTTTCAATGTCCAGTATGATATGGTCTGAACAGTTATTTAGTCATAAAATGTTCGGCACTTTGCTACTAGTTTAGTCTAACAGAAGTGCATCAGCTGACCCCACTCTAACCTATTTCCACCCAAACCAATCCATAACTAAGAAATTCAGAACACAGTTGAATCTGGCACAGAAATGGTATGGAAAAATGGTCACCAAAGACAAGGGATTCAAGTTCTCTATAGGAGAGAACTATTTTAGCTTTCCCTTTTAGCATAGCTGTAACAGAGCAGGTATTTGGCAGTCCAGCTCGCTACCAAAGTCTGCAACCAGAAAGTAAGCTGAAGGCCAATATCAACTGTCATGGACTGGTGTGTGAACAGTCCCCAAGTCCATACCTGAAGAAAAAAAGCCTTGGGGCAAGCTGACACTCAAAAGCCAAAAGCAGAAACCCAGAGATCAGTTAAACATCAGGAAAAGGAGAGACTGAGGATTGACACTGAGTTCTGCTGCAAGCGTTGCCCTAAATGCCTGCATTGTTGTTTCCAGTAACCAGTACCATAGGGCAATCAATGCCAGGGTAACCCCAGGCAGAGCTGCAAAGGATAGTTCATCCTGCTCATGCTTCATGGGCCTCAGCTGGGGCAGAATCTGGCCCAAGCTGGTAGTAAAATAGCCCTGAAATCCTGACAGTGAGGAATCACTTGGGGACCCAGCAGAACTCTGTTATGTGGGTTCAGTAGAGGATTTACAATGTCTCTCCAGAACTGTATTATTCTTGGTAAAATGTTCAAAGAATTGACTTTGGTCTGGATTGGCAACAGTTTTTTTTTCCTTCAGCATCTCTCTATAACCAATAGTGTAAGCTGTCCAACCTTTATACTATTTTCTAGAAAATAATCCACTTTTTCTTCCTTCAGTCTTTCAGGGAAGACTAGAATTATTATTTTTTTAAATCTTTAAAGATGGCTACCAATACTGACATTCGGCCCATTTTCTTTATTTCTCTCTTTGGGATGTTCTCTGTAGTTACTTTACCTGCCATTTCAGAGATTCAGTTCTTCATTGCTCTACTCAGTGATACTTGTACACTATTTGTCTGCAACACCTGTAGACATGCTTTTTCAGATATTAGCAATATCCATCATTGTATGGGGTTAATTAGCAGACAGCCAGGCTCATAGTTCAGTACAAACATACTTCACTGGATTCCCTCTGCTGACAGCGAGGATGGGATTCCTATCCAATATTTCTTTTTGTCACATTTTCAACATTAAATTTTATGACAACTGAAGTCAGCTTTCTCTGCTCGTGGATCACAACTTTCAAAGAAATCAGTATTTTGCATAGCTGAATAATGTGTGAGATGAGCTTCCCATGGGCTAGATTCTGATCTCACATTGACCTTACTCCTGATTTATAGTGATGCAAGTCAGATCAGTATTCTGAACTACTATATCACGTCATACTCCAGCATTCAGAAACCATTTTAAATTAAATGGACAACTATTCTATGTTTACAGTGAATGTTTGTATCAAGGTAACAGAGACTGCCTGTAGATGAGCCTTCAGTACATTACATATGATCTCTATAAGCATTCCAAATTAAAAAACTTGCATAGAAACATTTAATACAATACAATTTGCATTGTAAAGAGCCTGGAAGAAACCAGAGGGGCAAAAGAAAGAATAAAACAGGAGGAAAGTAAAAACAGAAAAGGAAAAAGAAAGAGCAGAAGAAACGTGGAATAAAATGCTAAGGGTTTGAAACAAAAATCCATGAGAGTGGTCCTGTCAGATCTGCCTGCGGGCCAGGTGAAGCTGGCCCTTCATCAGACTGCCTTCCTCAAAGCTTAAAACTGGAGTAAATTCATTGAATAACATCTTATCCCCATTAAAACCAAACACAAAGCTCACACTGATTTTATTGAGGGACAAGATTTCACCTCTATTTTAAAAAGAAAAATGAAGTTATAGTGAAGCACCTAAAACATGCTTTTACCTCAGAGCACCTAAAACAAGCTTTCTGCAGCCTCCCTGATAGTAGAGGTAATAATATTAGGATAAAGAAGAATCAGATTAAAAGAATGAAGCCCCACTCTCATGCAAAAGTTCATCATTACCTGGCTGATGAGAATTGGGACTTGCTCAAGAAGCTGATGGGAACTCTCTCCTAATTCAGTCTCCTGCTTGTACCCAGTCCAGGACACTTCTGTTATCTTCTCTTTCTTCAGTTTGCACAAAGCTTTAGTGTTCCGTGAAATGGGAGTTTAATGATAAATAACAATAGCAATCCTTTATGCATAAATGGCTACTTCTTTTTCAGGAGCTGAAAGTGCTTTCACCAGAATTTTAAAAAAGATTCAAAGTACCTTGTGAGAGAATAGTTAATCTTTTAGGATTTCAAGGCTAGTTTACAGCCAGCTTGCCACAATCAACCCCAGCTGGAGCCAATGAAGCAGTATCTGGATGAGGTATCTTTTGTGGCATTTGCCCCTGAGCTCTCTTGTTAAGTTCTGCAGCTTTAAAGTCACATTTTAAACTCCTCTGGGGCTGTGTGGAAAATTCACATAAACAAAAAGGGAAGCTGTTATTAGACTGTGCACACGATGCTGGTAACTGCACAGTGTAAACCAATCATAAGTAGAAAGCTGTTTCCCCCTAATCTGTTCCAATTCTAGCTATCCCAGGTGTTCCTTCTGTGAATGGAAGATTAAAGGAAACCAGAGAAATGTGATTTTCAGCTGAAGGTGTCTCTATTATACAGTGAAACATGCAGTTTTAAAGAAACATATATGTGCACAGGTAAGTCCTATGTCCTGCCATGCTAGGGAAAAATCACGTCCCTTTGCCCCCTACTGGTAAAATGCTGAAAAGTGGAATGTGATTGCCCTTTAACTAGACATACATGGATAAACATGCTTGACATGGATAAACATGCTGGGCATGCTTCCCAACAGTTTCTACATTACATTTTTTTATATTAGTGCACTCAGAGAAGGACCAAGTGAGCAGGACATATTTTCACAGCAGCATTCACTTGCCCAGCAGGCTTCAGTAGAGAGATTTCCTTGACTTTGCATGCCCATGTCAATATGATATGATGCCTTCATGGTTTTGTTTATTATCCAACTTTCTCTTAATCATAATTCTCAAGAAGGATTATTTCCATGCTAGTGCTCTGGTCCTACATTTTGCTGTCTACCTACACGCACACATACAATGTATGTGTGTGTTTTCTATATTGCAACACACACGGACAATACACATGAGTTTCTTAAAGGTTTTCTGCACAGGTTCAGAAGAATAAGCAAGCTTTTCCTGCTACTAGCCTTTGCAGGACAAAAACTTTACATTTGACTTCTCAACATGCTTTCTTGTCTCCTCCAATATTAGCTTTGGCCAACCATCATAATGACTGGAAATAATGGTAAACCAAGCCTACAGACAAGCTGGACACATGTGCATGAACAATCCTAACAGAAAAGCAAGACTTCTTCCAGAAAGTCAGTCACATTTTGGGGGCAAAACCACGATAAAGATTCATCCCGAAGGATTCTTCTTTTTTTCAGGAAGACAAGTGAATGAAAACAGGCATTATAAAATAAGATCCCATTTTCTGATTCGAACTGTAGTGTTCTCTTCTTGTTCTGCTGTATGAAGCCTCACTCAAGCTGGTGGACACAACAGCTCTGGTAAGAAACCATTAACTTCCTTTTGGAGTAAGAACACTAAAATAGTAAGATCTACTGCCCATAACATTGCCCATACAGCAGCCAAAACACAAACTGAGCTGGAGGGTTTTACTGAAGGTTGAATACAATCAGACAGGGTTAAATATTATTGAGAGAGAAAAAACAGAAGTAGCTGGAAACATCACAAACAGAAAGGCAGCAGAAAGCCCAGGACAGTTGGTGAAGCCTGAGAAAGATGTTTGGTAGAGTTATAGCCGAAACAAAAAAGAAGCTTGGATTACTGAGCAAGGAAACGCTGCCCTGTTGCTCGATTGCTACTAGACTTTGTACATTGTTTATAAATGAGCAGGATTGAATCAGGTACCTGATTCCATCATCAATTTCTCTACATAAAAGAAATAAAATAACCTGAATATTAGCTAGTTACTCAGAGTCGTTAATTATTTCTACTGAATACTAAAATTTACACATCACTTTCTCTCACCTGACCTGTAAAGCACACACAATAAAATCCTGGCCCACTTCAAGTCAACAAGAGTTTTGTTGTTGCCTCTAGTCGGTTCCCACAGACATCTGCTCCACAACATCGGCACCTGCCCATCACCCGCATAGAGGTTGCCTCCAGGACAAGTGAAAAGGATCAGCCACTGGTGTTGACCTTTATCCAGAAAATCCAGTAAGTGTTTGGTTTTCCACTGCCAAGATGAAGCAACTCCATTTCTCCGCCTTCAGTTTGAGGGACTTGAAATCTTGCTCCTTTAAATTGTTCATGTGCTCATCCTGAGCCATGGTGGGGTCCGCACTGGTTTTGGAAGCAGTGGCTGTATTCAGGAAGGGGTCAGAGCTGCTGTGCCTTGTTGATCCCAACATGCTGCATAATTCTGGGCAAAGAGCTAAGAACATTCAAACAACAGTGAGAAACCATTCTCCTTCCTCAACAGGGTCAACTAAAGCTGCAGGCACACTAACTTCCCTGCCCTGCAGCAGTTGTGGAGGAAGTGCCTGGAAGCCTCAGGCTATAAGCTAAGGGCGGCAGAGACAGGACTGCTCTTTGGCAGTACTTCACTGCAGTAACTACAGCTCTACTCCTGTTATTCAATTCAAGCTGCTTGCAAAAGAACTCTCCTATAAGTGTCACCCTCTCCCAGGAACTGATAGCAGTAAACTGAGCTACCAGCCTGAGCTACACAATGGCACCTGAGCAGCATAACACCTGTCTCTACCTGCAACTTGAGAAAAAGTAGCTGCCTTCAGTGGCACTACATTTTCTTATTACTGCAGGCTACATCTAAATTCATGCAAGTCACTGGAGAGACTTTCTAAATTTCAGGCATAGCCTCAAATTTTGCAGTATATTAATGCCAGTTAGGCTTTTTTATTCCACTAAAAAGCCTTAGGGTAGGTACAATTATCCTGGCAAAATTCCTTTCATTCCGTTGGGCAAATTGGTATAAGTCAGACCACACAAACCCATGTCTCCCATAGAAGGACTTTTGGTATAGCTGGACCAGCAAACCCTTTCTGGTTAGACAAGATCATTGCCAATGTCCACAGCCAAGACATGGGAAGAAATGGTTGCATCTTACCAGAGGGCAATCACACCACCTACAGAGCACTATTAAGTACTAAAAGCCACATTAAATTAATGTTAGGGAACCTTCTCTCACAAATGTTACTGAATGCTAGTTCCAGACACTAAGGAGAAAACCCAGGCAGGGTGTGAAACATTTATCACAGGGTTTGTACAACAAGGAATGTCAGGCTAATTAGATCAGTGCTGTAGTCTTAAAATGAATAAAACCCCCTGAAAATGCAAACTCAAGACAGACATTGTCCCCCACACTCCTGCTGTTAAGGAACAAGAAAGGAAAGCTTACAGAGTAGGTAAAGGTACACTGTTAGCCACAAAGACAATCTGGTACCACAGTGTTAAATGCAGAATATAATAGAGAACAGTGACAAAAATAATATCGCTAGCAATTTATCCTTAGCTCTTATATTAGCACTTTGTATTCATGAATCTCACAGTCTTTTAAAAGCATTATCCTTCCTACTTTACAAACGGGGAAGCTGAGGCACAGAGAATCAGCCAGCACAACTCAAGTAGCAGTCCAGAACAGAGCCCTTCTCTTGATTTCTTGGGCAGTTGTTTGTCCCCCGCACAGCTCCATTGCAAAGACAGCTCAACATTTCTAACCAAAAGTCCCTTCTTACCATTACTAAACAAGGTGAAGGAAAGAATGGCTTATTATTATTGCCTAGAGATACTGGAGATAGGAATTGTCAAGGGACTTCTAAGGATTTGGGAGAGAACAATACTGAAGAAAAGATGAAAGTATATATACAATTTTGGAGAGGTAAGGACATTTTGAAGGGTCAAATATCATACCTGGGACCCCCCCAAGGGGACCACAACCCCAGGGATATGTTCTGTAGGGGGCTGCACTATGGATTGGAGTCTTCTGCTATTTTCTAGTCTCCAAGGCAATTGCCCCTCTTGTCCTAGATGTCAGAGGAAAGGAGACAATTTAAAGGAAAGGAGATGGAAATTACAGCTCAACTTTATACTTCAGCTTTAAAGCCAAGACTCATAAAATGTTTATTTTTATTCATATAGTTACCATTTATTCTGGTTTCAGACCATTGGCACTTCCAGCTGTATATAACCCCTAAATAAAATTAAAATGGGAAAAAATGAAAACGTAGGCACTTATTTTCTGACTGAATTTTGAACACTTTTCATAGCCATCCCTTCCTCTGAGGGTTCTAGCACATCAGTGAAGTCTACATAACATGTTATCACGTTCTGAATCTCAGATGAGTAAATAAATAATTTGGGCGTCTTTAAAAATAAAATTAGCATTGATTACAAAACTGAAAAGCAAGCAATTTGACTTCTACTGGCAAATATTTAAGTACTTTCTGAAAAGGAAATGTAACAGAAAGACCAAAATGACTCACTCTGCTAATATGTATTCATACCATTTTATAAAGGTGTATTATAAGACTTAATAACTTATTTGGAGCAATTTCAAGCTGTTAAATAATTAGTAACTTAGGACACTTTACCTACACTAAAAATGTTATGAAAATATATGAAAAATAACTGCAGCTAATTATTAGACCACTATATCTCTGGCATTTACCGTTGATACTTTAAAATAAAAAGTAAGTGCTCTTGCTCCTTTAACCCCTCACCACCAACAGCCATTATTACTAGCAGAACAGCTTGTTGAAGGACATTAGTAAGATCTCCCCACATCTACTAGGAAGGGTTATTGTACTGATGCAGATACCCCAAAATTCTGGGATCAAGATCTGGCTGTTTGTTCAGACAAGTCTCTTCCTTGGATAAGGTAAGAACTAAACCTTCAAAATAGAGATCTTTCTGCATGCAGAAGTTATAGCGATTGCCTGTTCTTGTGATCTTGTTCCGTCTCTGCTGGGTCAACAACAAAAATGGTTGAAACTTTTTCAATGGTTTTTCTCCGAGTCAGAAGTAGCCTATAATTCGCCTAGATCCAAAAGTCATTAATGCATTCAGGAATACCTAGATTGTAACACAGGGCCTTGTACTTCGTGAAAATAAGCTCCTTGGGTACTGAAGTTTAGTAATATGGGTCTCGTATCTCACAAATATTCTCCAGCACAGCCAGTTTTAAGGGCAGTATCAGTTTCTAATTAATTAATTAATTTTTCTTTACTGTAGCCAGACTAGAGCCTGAACTGCAGAGTCATCAGAAGAATTTTTGTGGCCACTACTCTCTCTACTGGGACCTCATACCAACAAGAAAGAGTG
>NW_005841969.1:1337746-1348401 GCF_000455745.1 Alligator sinensis
TACAATTCATTCCAGTAAGTAGCAACAAGAGGTAGGCTGAACCAAACAAATATCCATTTCACTCTTCAGTAACCACTTCAACAACCTAGCATTTGTAGACAGACAAATCTTAAGCAGACTTTCATATAAAACCCAAACTAGTTGCCTGCCAGAGGCAGCAGTGACAACCAATTGAAACAACTTGAGCAAAATATCCATGTGTTGTTAATCTAAAACATTTAGAAAATCTTATACATTCTAGGCTTGGACTACATGTTTACGTAGGTACCACGTACCACCATCACACATTCCAAGAAGCCTGAAGTAATTCAGACACACTGGGCAATTTTACATGTGCTCCAGGGGTTTGCGGGGAGAGAGGGGGCTTTAATTAGAGCGGCTCCAAAAGCCTCTCTAAATTAAAGCACCACAGCGTCTCATGCATCAGCATCCCTGCGCTTCAAAATGGTGGCAGGGGCACTTGAACTAAAGGAAAGAGCTTTTGAAGCACGAGGATGCTGGTACACAAGACACAGAGGTTGGCTGGAGCACAGTAATTACAGTGCGTCACAGCAGCCTCTGCGTTCATATACAGACACCCACTGTGCTGAGGCAGACAGGGCTGAGTCACCTGATGGGTTAAACCTCAAAATGCCAACACATCCAACCATCTAAACGCTTAAGCTGAGCTATAAGATGGCAAGCTTCAAGGTGTCAAAACCCTCATTAATTCATAAATTCATACAGGCTGAAACTTCATGAATCCTCTGATGCAAGGTCCCTTCTCAGAGTACCTTCTGGTAGAAGCCCAAAAGAGCATCCAAGTCTGGATGATCAGTCTTTGCTTGAGTGATGTCTCTTACCAATACTTTTTTCCAGATTAGCTCTGCTTAGAAAGTGAGGAACAATTGACTGGCCCCAAATCAAAATATTTAGACTCATATTGGTAGCACAATGCACCATGGGAGCTTTATTTCTGGTACCTTATGTTAGTGACAACTCTCTCTTTTCCACAGTATGCTACTTTATGTCCTCTTGGTGAGGACTGAAGGTGCATCATAACCCTTGGATTATGGTCGGTCAGTCACTGAAAGAGAACTAAAAATATTTTGGGTCAAAATATTTCATTTTAATTAACTAACTTTCCCTTAGAAAGCAGACACATTTTGCTCATTTATTTCAGTATAACCTCATTTTACATCAAAAATTCTTTCAGTGTGTCACAACCCAGTGATTTTGGTGCCTCGGCACGATGGAATTTTCTTGCCACATGAGAGCCTCTTGCACAGCGAGAGTTTTTGCTGCACAGAAGAACCTCGGTGCAAGAGAGTTCCCGCCAATTTGCAGCTTTCTTTGCAGGGTGCATTTCTTCTTTGCAGCACAGAAATGCACAGTGAAAAGAGTTCCCGCTATTTGAATGCAAATTTGTGTCCCGCTATTGGCCAGTGCTAAATTATTCACACGTGGCGGCTAGTAATTGGCTTGCTAGCCGTTTAAAATTCCGTGCGACTTCCATCCAAGTCGAAGAACTTTGAGCACGCTGCAGAGTGCCTCTAAAGAGATCTGACTTGCGGCTAGCTGATTGATAGACTGATCACCTATCGATCTTTCTTCCCGTCGCCTAGCGCAATCCCAGACGTACCCTTTTCCCGCCGGCTTGAATTGCGGACGGATTAACTGGCTTGGGCCTCGCCAGCTGGAACAACTCACATAGTTGTTCAGACGACCAGACCATCTGCGTCGCAACTACAAGCGGTGTAAGTAAAAGTTTTTGCAACCATTAAACCTTGTCTGCCTCTCCATTCACCAGCCCGCCCTGACGAACGAGCAATTTCTAAATCACCTCGAGTCGGCTCTGGCCGTCTGAGACACAGTGAACATTTTTTGAAGAATAATGCTGCCTTAATAGAGTCTCCCACTGACTTTCTGCGGACAGCATCAACTTGCAACAAAACAGCATCCAGCTGCGTGAAGCCTCAGGTACACCTGGAGAGGAGACAATGTAAAACCAATACAAGCTGAAAGCCAGGTTACCAAGTGCAAAAAACACTTAATATTGGACTAGATATTGGAAAGTAATAAAACTCAGATCTTCCTAATGAATGAATTAGCTGAAGGATCCGAGTAATAAAACTAAGATCCTTCAGTTTATGGAGCTAAAGCCAGAGGTATATAAGTTTGAACACTTAGGTCTCCTCTAGCCATTACATTTATTGCAGGATATATGCAAATTTCCTGCAATAAATGGTAACACATCTAATGTTAAAAGAATTTGTTCTGAGGAAGAAAAATGGTGGATCCGTGACAAAGAAGTTGTGGATTCAAACAGCATCTTTTGTTGTACCAGGACAATTTAACGTCTGGCCAGACCTCTACCATCCACAATCCCGCAGGGCTCTGCTCTCCTTTGCTCCCTCTCCAAAGGGGTGAGAAGGAGAGCAAGCAGCTAGCTCCCTGACAATTAGCTGAGCATGAGCTTTCTGGAAAGCATGCAGATTGCCCTGGACCTGTTGTGACCCAGCAGGGGGTTGTCCAGTCAGGGAAACCCCTGAGTGCAAGAAAAGTCCTGCACTATGGACTTTCTCCCAGGTGCTGTGCTGCCCATGTGCCTTTTAAAATTCTGCACACATGAACGGCCTCAGTCCCTGCAGGGAAGGGGTAGCGGGTAGGGCACAGAGCTACCCAGCATGCAAGGCACCTGGGGAAAGCCCCAGGTAGGTGGCAAAAGTGAGGTCCCTTGCAAACAGTAGCAGAGGCTGATGAAGGGATGGAGGTGGATCAGGACAGACCTCCAATCAGCACTTCTCACCCCCAGAGGCTCACAGGGAGCCCCGTCATTCCTTGCCACCTGACAGTGACAGAGCTGCCTTCAATCCAGGAACTTTAAAGCATTACTGGGCAGCCTGATACTGGCTTCAGCTGGTTGGTGGGCTATCAGGGATCTGGAAATTTTAAAGGACACGCAAGCTTTTCTTTGAGCCTCTCTACCATGCAAGCTCTTTAAAGTTCCCCAAGGGCAGGGGAAGCTATGGAAGAACCACCTGTTGCACCGTGGCTAGAGAATGCGTCATGGCAACTCTGTCACTCTCCAGCCAGGGGGGTTTGACTATGTGGCTGCCCACAGTACTTTATATTTTGTGATGCCACAAATTTTGTAGCACTACAAAAACAACCACTGAAGGGGCCCTTGGTCATATCTGTGGGAAGTATTGTTGACTGCAGTCCAAGAAAAACTAAAATGTTTGAGGGATTTTAGGATTATTGCGCATAGAAAATGCCATTTGCAGAAACTGAGTAGTGTGCAATTAGATAGGAAAAAAGCAGGGGGCATGCAGACAGATTTGGGGTTCTGGTCCTAAAGAGTAGCATAGAGGAAATCAACTGGGGGAGAGAAAGAAGAAACTGAGCATTGGAAAAAAACTGGATTCTATGCTGGTTCAAGGCATCAACAAATACTAATTATGCTCTAATTAAAGTGCAAACCTTATCCTATACAATCTGATACTATAGTGCAAGAAAATCTAGCATGATTTACATATTGTGCTGCCAGACCTGTAAAATCAGCTTGGACTGGTATCTATAAAAAACAAAGTCAACATAATTTTCAATGTGGAACCACAATTCATGGGTCTGAAAAAACCAAGGCTTCTGAAGTAATGGTGGAATAATTAAATCTTGGTTTAATTAGTCAGCTTTTGCCCATTCTTGCTCCAAAGCTTAAGCATCACAAATTACTTATTCTTGCCCTTAACTAAGAGTCCTTCATTCTCAACCTCATGGACTTGTATATGACATTTGAAATCACCATGGTTTCTTTACTGAACCTCATCCTGTTGGTTTCCTTCATTTTGCTCTCCTGCTACATCGTCCATTATCTTCAGCATTGTTACCTGCTCACATCTGATTCTCAGTATTCTTTCCTGTTTCTTCATCACTATCTTCACTCCCCGCTGTCATCCTCTCGCACGTCTCATGAATCAGAATCCAGTTTACTTCCATTCTAAACCTCTTCCCTATCCAGACATAACAGCCAATTGCCTGAGATTTTTTCCTGTATGTCTTGCCACCAACACACAGTGGGTGCATCTACACGTTTGTTAATGCACTTTTGTTACTGTGCATTAAAATTTAGTACCTCTGTGAGGTATTTAAAAATGTGCATTAGGCTGCCCTAATGCACAGTAGAGAAAGTGCACTTTTTTAGTGATGCTTAAGGCACAGTAGCCTAATTTTACTGCACATTAGCATATTAGCATTTTTGATGTGATGCTCTAATAAGCAGTAAAATAGGCTACTGTGCATTAAAGCACATGTGCAGACACACCCAATATGGCTAAAACTGCTCTTTTCTCTAAAACCATTTCCCCTCCTCATCAGCCATGTTAAATAAACACCTGGTTCACATGACTTTGGGCTAACACAGTATTGATTCCTCTTTTCTTACAGGCTACTGTCACATTCTGGTTCTCTGTACAGGAAGTACTAAACTTTCAGTCAGAGGCACAAAACACCTTGATCACCTGCCTTGAATTTCTTCAGTTTGCTCCATCCAATATATTCAAAGTTACATTACGGTCTGGCATTGATCATTTCTCTCTTTTGGTGCTTTCAAGACGTCTCCCCCTTTTACTCCACAAATTCAACCTTCTTATACTGTGCTCATTTTAGAGCCATGGACAACTTGGCTATTATCTGTAACCACTGTCATTACTTACTTTTTTTTCACACCAACAAAAGCTTCTCAGTACTCCCCAATATCTTTTTCCCAGGTGTCAGCTTCCCAGTCAGCCAAAAGGCTAAGATATTTTTGTTCAAATCCCTTGAAACACTTCCCTATCAAGTATATTGATACACATAACTAATATGACTCTTAAAATCTGTTACCTTCTCTTTCATTAGGATCGAGACCATGTTTTTGTGTCCTGCCAAGCACCAGGGTAGGAAGCTACCATATAAATTACCCCCTGAAAAATACAAAATATGTATGTGGAAAATAGCCAACCCACTGAGTTAAGGATTGGAAAAAAAGATTAAAATGAGGTTTGTTCTTCTAGCATAGCTCCAATTTGTTACATTAAGCCTTTCAGGAGCCCGCTTGTCAGGAAAGGACTAGATTGCCATTGCTGATCCTGCCTTATTCAGCAGGCATTTCTGGAATCAAGTATAGCAAAACAGTTGAAAAAATACACAAGTAATTTCATTATGAACTTTGTTGAAGGAAAGTTAAAGCTATTAGAAGTTTAGCAAACTATACCCTGTTAATTAATACAAAGGAATACAGTAAACTTCAAGTCAAAAGAAAAAAAATAGTGTTTTATTAACTACCACACTGTTATAATACACTTTAAACGTACAATAAGGTAGCCTTTAAATCTGAGGTGGTTTTAAGAATAACAAATGAACAGATTTCCAAATGTTTGCAAATAGGTGAACTGCTATAATTATTGTTGTACATTTTTGGAAAATGGTATAGCACTTACAGACTGGCTATGTAACTTCATTTTGTACATTTTTCTATAATTGAAAATATAAACAGTAATTAAAAAAGAAAAAGAAAAAATTCAGCATAATAAAAAACATATGTTTATCAGTTAAATGTACTGGATACATACAATTTTTAAGGGAAGAAGCAAAGGAAAGATGGCTGATATTTAAATGCAGATTGACTAACCAAAAGCTAAACAACAAACAAAAAACCTTTTAAAACCCCTAGTACACTATGACTATATCCATATGGTTGGGAGTATTGTCACTATGGAAGTGATTTTCTGTTATATTTGCATATGTTATATTTTTACTGGTAATTTACATGATGGCTTTTAAGGCCCTGGCAGACAGATGTTTTGGAAACAAGATTTGATTTAAAAAAAAAAAAAAAAAACCACTGCTGAGACGCAATACACCTTATTTTTGGTCCTCCAATGTTCAAGAAAAAGGGATATATTCCACTACAACATTTGCCTTACCACCCAAATGCCTCAACCTATACATTTTTAAACAATTTAATTTTTTTAAACATTGGTTATATTGCCCAACTTGGTTATTGAAAGAATATTAACAAGACATCATTTTGGCAAATTAAATCTTAAACATGGCTTTTCAACAGGATTTAAAAGGTGACTATCCCTAGAGTTCCATGTTAAAATGTAGTTTTCAAAATCTTACAAGAGTAATGCTTAAAATATTGTACATAGTTAACCTAATTAAAATAATTAGCTTCAAAATGACAAGTTGATGAGCTAAGTAAAGCCTACACTATGTAACATTTGCTTGGAAACTTGATTTGTCAGTTATGCATAATAAAAATTCCAGTCATCAAGAAAATTACAAAATTTCTTTTATCATAACATGATTTCTTTTCACTCATCAACTTCTTTTATCTTACAATAGATAAATACCAACATGTTCTCATTTTTACACTAAACCACACAGGATTGATGCATTTGGTTAGACTACCATTCCCATCGTTAAATTCATTTTTTAATATAACTTGGTAAAATTTCATCTCTTCTAGATTCCAAAAGTACCTACAAAACCCATGCAATTTTACCATTTTAATATACTATGGAATATCATACAAAGTAAGGCATTTCAGTGTCATGTATAACCAAGTTACTGTCAATCCAAAAATTTTTGCACATCAATAAAAAGATATCTAAGAACTTAGGAACAATATTCTTCTCACTACTGTATAAAAATAACCACAATTAATAGGTATTTTGTGTAATATTTACTCCATTGTCTCGTTTCCCGAAACTGTGACAAGCTGTAAAGGTATTTCAGTGTTGGTAAGAATATCTTGATTGCTGGTGCCAGATGTATTTACAGTTCCTATTCCTGAAACAGAACCTTGTTGAATATTTGCAAGGATAAGTGTTGTTCCTCCAGCAGTAATCAAAGTATCATCAGGTGTTGCTTCTACTGATGCCAGCACTGTACTGCTAGAGTGAATACCTTTTTTATTCTGATGTGTTTTAATGTGTTTGGCAAGGTGGTCACTTCTCATAAAGCGTTTTGAACATTCTGGACAGACAAACTTCTTCTCACCTGTTACAAGGATAACAAAGAAAGATTGTTCTTAACATTAGTAAATATGTGCATAAATCACAAAAAAGTAGACTTAAATGTTCGAATTTCCACAACCCTCAATGTTTAATAGAAAAGTTTGAATATCTTGAAACCGACCTTTTATTTTTTTTAATTTTAACTAACTTGTATTACACAAAAGGTTTTTTAAAAATAATTAAAAAAATTAGTTTCCCTAATGAGTTTTAAGGGACCTGATTGGCAACTGAAAAAGCACCATCAATAACCTGCTTCAGACCTAATATGCTGCCTCTATAGTTTCATTTGCCTCTACTGGTAAACCCTCTTGCAGAGTCTATACAACAAAGCACAGGTGTCCTGTGAAACAGAAGTGTTTGAGACCGATGCAAATACTAGGCAGGAAAGATTATTACATGGGAAGTGCAGTCCAATGCACAAAAACTAAGTCACCTTTTATTTCCAAATTTTCTTTGCTTATATTAAAAAACAAATTGCCTAAAATTGAAACAAAAGTTTAATTCTGGGTCAACCAAAACGCTTTGAAACCGGGATGATTCACCAAAAATTCCCAAAGCTTTCGATATCAGGATGACAGAAAAGTTTGGGGTTTTTTTGGAAATGCCAGCAAACCAAAAAAAAAAAATGAACTACCCACACAGATCTAAATATTCCTATGGAAGAAAAAGACTATAGGCTAAATTTTGTTCTTTGATACAAGACTGGGGTTTACTATGAGGCCAATGGAATTTTTTTTATGCAAAAAGAAAATGTCTGTAAGATTTCAAGCCTTCATATTCCTCCTATAAAATTTATTAAAATCACAAATAGATAACCTGTGTGTGTCCTTCTGTGTCGCTGTAATTCATCACTGCGAGTGAACCTTTTACCACAGAACATCCAAGTACAAATAAAGGGACGCTCTCCAGAATGCCAACGGAGATGAGCTCTCAAATGTGAAGTCTTCCCATACACTTTTCCACACCCAGGTATGTGACAGATGTGTTGCTTCTTCTTCCCCAAATTGGCACCTCTGTTTAAAAAGTAAGTAAAATAAAATAATTTAGCACATCTACTTTGAGTTTCCTCAATAGTGTAAATTCTATTCACAGGATTTAGAAAAAAGTGCATCCAAAGTGATCTGTATGCTAATCTGAATGGTTCTCAGTTTGGTCCAAGTCCACAAATGCCATAGGAAGCTGGACCTCAATTGTTAAACAAGATTGCTGAATTCTACAGGACAAAGACAGACTGGAAATTTAGCAGCAAGTTCATTTACAGGATGAGAGGTTGCATTCAAAGTAATAGGAAGTTGAAAAATACAAATCAGTACAGTAGCTTGCACTATTTGGATGCTGATGTCCATTTATTTTAAAATGCCCACCTTTTTAGGTTTTTAATATTCCAAAGCCTGGCATACTAGTCAAGGATAACCACATGGCAGAAGCTAGAGGTTTTGGCAGCTGGGAAGGGGACAGATGGGCCTTCTGGCACCTTGGGGAGGCTTAAGAAGCAGTTTAGGATAAGTATGACAGCTGAATAGTTCTGCTAAAATGAACAGTGGTGAAATAGTTAATGATACTACCATTTAAATTGTCATATTTGGTTTGAGACTTAAAGCCCACTGAAATGAGTAAGTCAGTTCATATCTAATTATAATTTAAGGCTGTCATCACACACAGAAAAACAAGTTTGCATTGTTTTATATTTTGCTCATGTTTTCAAGGTTTTCTTCACAACAATCAAGTCTAGACATCTTTATATGAAAGCATCGGTTCAGGACAATTCTGTGAAAATGATTTGGACTCTACAACAAATCCAATGGCCTCAAAACTCCAAAATAAAACATAGTTCTATATAGAGCTCGCTGCAGCAACTCATTTTAAGAGATGGGGAGGACAACTCCATCAATCAACTGTATAAACATATGGTCCTATCTGGTACCCAGTCAAGTTTCTGCTCATCTTTTCTGGTACAATCTCCAAATTTACAGCATCACACAATTTTTTTTTTCTCTCGTCCTTCCTAAATCAGTTTACCTATTCATTTCATCCTGATGATACTCAGTTGTGTGCATCTTCCATCACAACTAATATCAACCAAGAAAATATTTTACTTCATTTTTTTCAAAAGTGCCAGGAAAAAAAGTGACCCCCGCGGGTCAAGAGGAACATTCAAACATACCTATCTTCTTCACCTTCCATCTCAACTGAAACATTCCATTCATTGGCAGCCTTGGTTTTATCTTTGACTCAAACTCACCTTTTCTACCTATAGTCAATCAAGACGAGGCCACTGGCACACATGCATTTAATGGTGCAATGGGATCTGATCCCTGATCCCAAAAAATCACATCTCCTGCTACACCCATGTGCATGGCAGGATATGTGATCTTAAGATCAGGGTTCAGTTCCCAATTGTGCTTTTTCTATTTGTCAATGCAAGGCAAGCCCGAAGAACACAATTCTGGGCTCCCCATGCACTGGCAAGTTGAAAGCTGGGTGCCTGCAGTGCAGCACAAACCGATACAGTCTTGGGACAGGGACCAACACTTTGGCTGATTATCAAATCCAACCTCCAGACAACGCTGGAGTTGATTCAAAACTCCAGTGCAGTCCTGGAGGCAAGATCCTCAATCAGCTGATAGTCAAGTCTCAACCCAGAACCACACTTGAGTCAGGTTAAGACTAGAGCTGGTTCAGCTGATTGTCTGTCTTGGTGCCAAGACTACAACAGAGCCAGCTTGGGACTCAGGTGCAGCCCCAGGCACCAGAGCCTAGTGCTCTGTGGATGTCAGAAAACTGTGAGAGCAGCCCAGCTGTATTCGTGGTTTTAAAGATGCCGATGCAAAGGGACCCTGGGATCAGGGAACTTCTCCCTGATTCCAGGAGAGAGTCAGGATGTGTAAAATGCCTTGTTCCCCAACTGCGTAGGAGCTGTGGGGTAAGACAGTCAACCTGCTAAGTTATGGGGAGCTGCAGGGCTCTCCACAACCTGGCAACAGAACCTGCATTGTTCCTCAACCCCTGCAGGAGGTGTGGGCAAAGCAGTTTAACCCAAATCACCAGGTCAGTGAGCCCCACAGCTCCCCGCAACCCAGTACCCAGCCCAGCTAAAGAGCTCCCCTACAGCTGGAACCTTGAAAAGAGCAGAGTGCAGCTCCACCACATAGCCGTCAGCCTGCCAACATGGGGGACCCGTCAACCCAGCCCCACCCTGCAGTCAGTGTCAGGCTATATGGCTACACTGCCACATATTTAATGTAAATTTTGTGGAAAATTTTAGTTGCTGGTTTCCCCATTTTGTCATGCTATTAATTCTCTGAATGTATCACACAATTAACAGGTTAATTGCATCCTAAGTGTAACATCTGCCAAAGGCCTGAGTCACATCCAAACTGAGGCTTCCAAATCTCCTTTAAGTCATCCACCCAAAATAGGATGAATAATGCTCAACACTCAGGCAATCCCCATGAACATAATTTTAGACACAGTTTTTTAAAATGTCTAGATTCTGACAACTGCTGCACCAGGGATAAGAAATGAGCGCCCTCAACCTGACTCTGCATGCTGCCCAACAGACGCTGCTTTAAAAGGCACCACCAACCGTTGTGCAAGGCCCAACCAGCAGGA
>NW_005841969.1:1348432-1348913 GCF_000455745.1 Alligator sinensis
AAGAAAGTCTGATGGACTGAGCCTGCTGACAAGCTAGATGGACAAACTCCTAGTTTATAAAGCACAACTGGGTTCTGACTGGCAAGCCCAAAAACAGATATTTATATACCTATAAATCTGTTGGAAACGTGAATGCTAAAGGATGTTAAGCATCTCTCGGATTAGGCAGTAGTCCAGCAGGGGGGTTGAGTATATAAATTTTGGACACAGATACAGAAGTCCTGTTTTGGACCTAGCCTTTAGTCTTCCTGTGTTTAAAGCAGGGCCCTTACTTGTAAAATTGAGCTGATTATGCTTCCCTACCTCCTGGGATATTATGGGGTTAAAATATGCTGAAGATTGAAAAGCTCTCAAATACTATGCTGATGGGGGGGGCAGATTAGTACTCAAATGGAAAGAGAGAAGAAATGTCAAATTTAAGCCTATATAAGAGTTGTATCAGTATAGTCTCCAAATATGTAGTCAGATGCTACCTTTTCTT
>NW_005841969.1:1348923-1375761 GCF_000455745.1 Alligator sinensis
TAGTACTGAGGGAGGGATGGTATTTACTGAAGGAGAAACTATTAATTTCTCCCACACTTATTCACTGTGTGGCCCCTTTTTTATTCATTGCATAACATTTAAGCTTTACTTTAGACACAAAATTAAATTTCCCAATTGGCTTCTCTCATAAAAAACGCATATCACCATTAAATGTGAGCCATTCACAAACATTAATGAGTTATCTTACAACACTCTTGTGTGGTGAACTGACACTTTAACCTCCATTTTATACATCCCAAAGTGAGGCAACAAGAGACTAAGAGAAAACTTGTCAAACATCCATTAATTCGGAGTGCCCAGTTTAATATACCTAAGACCTCATTTTTCAGAACATCTTATATGTTGAAAGTACAGCTCAAGCTTGCTTCAACTGAAGTGATGAAAGCTCAACACTTTTGAACAAAATCAAGTGCCAGTTTGCTCAAGTTGAGTTCCCAGAAAAGGAGGGACATGTAATTCATGGCCACCTGTGAAAAATCTAGCTTTAAGGCTAAGTACAGGTAATCAAAAGCCCAAGCCTGAATTGATTCAACCTTTGCAGGCTAGTCTAACCTGCGTAGACTGAACCAACAAACAAAGCAGCCCTTCAGGCTGGAGGGAAGCTAAGCTGAGGGGGAGCGTGGCCAGGTTCTGGCAGGCTGAGTATGACTGGGGTGGGATTTAAACCCCAACCCTGGCCTGCAGGGACCCCAGCTGGGGTCTGCTCGGCTTTTCCCCTACTCGTGGCTCAGCACAGCCCAGGACCCATCACTGCTGCAATCCCTCTGTGCATGTCCCCACCTGGGCTTGGGGCCGTTTTGTTTCCCTCCTTTCCCCCAATCTGGCCTTTGTGCCTGGGCTGCCCCAAGTGAAACCCTGGCCCCAGCACTGAGAAGGTGCAGCAGGATTGCCCCCTGGCTGAGGGGAGGGGTCTCTGAGGGTCCTGAACCATGCTGAGCCACAAGCAAGGGGAAAAGCCAGGCAGACCCCAGCTGGGGTCCCTGCTAGTGTGAGAGAAGAAGCAGAGGGTTTAATGCCCCTCTGCCTGAGCCTGCTGTCCCCCCCACCAACCCTTCCACTCCAGTGGGGAAAAGTCTGGTGGGGGCTGCTCTGCTCCCACCAAGCAGATTGGGCTGCACCCCCTACACACACCCCTCCTTGCCAGCCAGCCGTCACTGCTTCAGCTAGAGAGCAAGAGAGCAGGGCCAATCCTACTCTGTTCCAGCAGACAGCCCAGCCCAGGCCTGCAGAGCATGCTGGGGGACTGTGATTTAACTTGAACTAGGAAAGGGTTTGGCACAGAAGTTCCATAAACTGGTTTGAGCCAAATCAGTTAAGTCTGATACTACATTCAACCAGGTTTATCTTAAAGTAGTTACAGCCATTTTGAAACTGGTTTATGTGCACTGAATTTATTCTCTATTCAGATTTAAACCAGTTTCTGATCACTTAAACTGGTTTATGTGCAACTTCTGCACCTAGTTTAAGTGACTTTTCTTCCTGAAGTGATTCATCTAACTTATGCAACAAATGATGCAGATGACCTTGACTGTATAACTCTGAACCATTCCCTGAGCACTAGGTATCCTCTTCCTCATTCAGGGCATAGGTCTTGGGGAAAAAATAACAGGTTATTACATGATTAAAATTCATTTGCACAAGGAGATGAATTAAGGTTGCCCAAACAACCTTGATTCTGACATTTTTCAATGCAGAAACCTTAACATTGTATTTACAAGGGTTTTTTTACTCAAATATTACTGCCAGGTTGTGGAAAGGGGGGTGGGGGGGTTGCTTTTTATGAAAGCAAACAAGTTCCATGTGTGAAACTATATCACACTCACACACGTCATGAACAGGGCTAAGACCTTTATACCATCAGCACAGAACTCTATCACTAGAGTTAAACGAGCAGCTCTCAGCTGGTCTAGGTTGTTGTAGTCTGTCTTATTCATTAAGCTATTAAGAGAGAGATGTCACCAGTTGTTTATAAAACAAGATAAATACTAAAAGCCCAGGGACTGGAGGGGAGTTTTCTCTAGTGGTTAGTTAGGTCCATTCCTTCCTCTGTATTCTTTAGTCTGACCTTTCATGACAGTCACTTCCAACAGTAACCTGCCCCTGTTCTCCTCATCTTCTGCTTCTAGTTTCCCTCCTGCAGACTATTTTTTCCTACTGTTCCTATTTCAGTTTTCTTGTCATGATCTCCCTGCTTCCCTTCCACAGAACAATTCCAGACAAACTACTCTTACTTCTCCCCCAGCTACCGTCTCAATTCTTTCTATACCTCAACTCTGCAATCCAGGTAAGTCCCTGCTTTTACCTCCATTACCGGTGCCTTGGAAGATAAGACACTGAAAGCTCTTCCCCCTTCTTCACTTTCAGTTACCTAGTGCTACAAACAGCCCCAACAGATGCATTTATCCATGGAAGTCTCTTCTCAGACACTGCTGCACTCAGATGAAGCATGCTCTATCACCCTAAAGGGGATGATGCATACAAAATGCTGCTGGTGCAATGGACTATGATCAGTGCGTGATCAAGGAACTCATCTGTCACACCCTAGCAAATACCTACTGCATACACTTTATTTTTCAGAAGCTTATTTTGTAGGACAACTTTAATTATAGACACTGCTGCTAACTCTATTCATAATTAAAGTTGTACCATATTGTTTTTGCCTTTAAACATCATTGTCTTCAGTAATCATGGCTGTCTTGTGTAACGTATGTTCCTTGCAAACATAGAAGACAAATATGTAACACTTGATAGCAGAAGTAGCCATGTTAAGTTAGCTTACTCCAGTCCTTATGAAGAATCTCAGGATGTCAAATGGAACCAAGTAACTTACATTAGACTTTCAAATAAGCAAAATGCCCCATTTTCAATGATTACGTCCAAACAGTTGCCAAAATGGACAAATTCTAGAATTCTAAAAAACAGCCTTCGCACAAGTTTTAAATACAATGTTCTTCTAGGTATTTCCACATGAGAAAGATGCACATTAAGACCTTAATGTCACACATTAACGCCTTATTTTCAAAATGTCAAAAGAGCCATGTACAAGAAAAAATAAAGTGCAAAATTAATACTATCAAATTTTTATACCATGCCTGTCACTACAGGGGATCAGTAAGAAAATGCAGGAAACACAGGACTTAGTCAAATCCTTGCAAATAACATACAGGAAATTTCTTCATAGATATAGCAACAAACTTGCTTACATATGCTCCTACCCTTACCCTCACTCACACTTGGCATCTGCACATGCAATTAACATGCATGACTAAACTCCGGAGTTCATCGTTCAGTCTTCACGTACACTTGGGACCGCACCAAGCTGAGTCAGGTCAGAGCAGCCCCGGCTGGCAGGTAGCCCCAGGAGCCAGCCTTCCAGCTCAGGGCTGTTCCCCCCTGGCTCAACTTGCTGCAGAGGGGATGGGGCATGAGGGTGTTTCAATACGGGGCTACCTAGCAGGCAGCCCCCGCACTGTAGCACCCTGCATTTTTATGGAGTAAAAAGCTCCACAGCAGGATGGTACTTGTATTTACAAATTCTATCCTGCTGTGAAGTAAATTGGTTTACTCCAGCTTGATAGGGGTGCATGTGTAGATGCGCAACATTTACTGTGCAGCTAGTTAGTCTACTGTACAGTAAATGTCTTCTGTAGATGTGCCTACAGAGGGGTACCTTACTCCAAGGGTTGTTCCATTTATTTCAGTGGGAAAGTGTGAAGTAGCATTTGCCTTTTTAGTATGACAAAATCTGTCCCTTAGGCCCCCTCTACATAAGCAGTTAAAGGCACAACGGGATCAAATGTAGATCTGCATGAGTGCACCTCCTGACATGCCATACATGTGACTGAGGAGGTGCGACTGTGGGATCACGCATTAAATCTCTTCACATCTTATTGCTGGTGCAGGGAGAAGTCAATCCCAGGCTACCCCTGCACTGGCAAGAAACAAAGTCCTACAGTTGTTAGCCCCCTCACTTGAGGGGCTCCCAGCAGAAAGGGTGCCCCATGCACTCCTGGCGTTAGGGGATCCTAACAGTTGAAATCTCCCAGCCTTGGGGGCATGTGAAACACCTGGGCTGTGATCATGGAAGCCATAATCCCCTAAGCCTGGGGTTTCACCCACCCGAGCCTTGGGGATCATGGCTACCACGATCCCTCAGACTCAGGGGTTCAACTCATCCCTAAGCCTGGTAGATCGCAACAGCCACGATCCCTCAGGCCCAGGAGTTTTACTCACACTAGGCACAGTGCACCCCTGTGGCTGAGAGCTCCCAGCTACATGGGAGACCCTGCTACATGTGCAAATTAAAGCTCAATAACAACCAGTTATTACACATTTTCGAGGTCTAACTTTATAGCTGGTTGGAGTTTTTTATGGCATGATTTCAAAGATTTCATAGACATTAGGGCTGGAAGGGACACTGGAAGATCGAGTCCAGCCCCCAACCCGAGCGGCAGGAAGTCAGCTGGGGACATAGGATCCCAGCAAGATAAGCATCCAATTTTCTCTTGAAGGTATTCAATGTACGTGCTTGAACCACCTCCGACGGCAGGCTATTTCAGACCTTGGGGTCTCGGACAGTAAGGAAATTCTTCCTTATGTCCAGCCTGAAACGGTCTTGTAGTAGTTTATAACTGTTCGACCTCGTCATCCCTTGGGGTGCTCTGGTGAACAAACGTTCCCCCAGATACTGGTGTTCACCCCTGATAAACTTATAGGTGGCCATCAGATCACCCTTGAGCCTGCGCTTTTCCAAGCTAAAGAGCCCCATAGTTCTCAGCCTGTCATCATAAGGTAAGCCTGATAGCTACTTTGCAGGTGTACCTGGTCTTAAAAGATATTTGCACAATTAAAAAATCATGCAATTAACTGGTTTTGTGCAAACACAGAAGTCTTGGCAATGTTTTACTACACAAGCTTAATGCCTATAGATTTCCCTACGAAGGGCCTATAACCAAGTTTTCAATTTTTCCTCATTATTTGTGTCCATTATAATATGTATTATGCTGAAAAAAATGTGTGCATACCTCCCACCGCCTTCTTTACAGTTGGGACAGGTGCAAGCTACACGTCGTAATCTTTTTCCTTCTTGATGCGGTTGGTCCCCTTCCTCATCTACCACCTGTACTCTCAGATGTGTTAGATCATTGGTATTCAGTGTAGAATCACCACCGAGCTGCCACTCTTCTGGATCAGGCTCCTCTTCTTTAATCCTAATATCTAAGGCAAAGAACAAACATAGATCCGTAAGTAGCCCATTAAACAGAGAGAAGGAAACCATAATGATCAAATTTCTTTACTGCTGAGAGTGCTGTGTGTCAGTCAAAAGTCAACAGATTTTAGTGCATACCGACACTGCTGCTGTGCCCTTTGTAGCCTATTCTGTATTTTAAAAGCATATCCAACTAGAAATTTCAAAGAGGAAGACAAAACAAGAACAAATTTTAAAACTTAAGTTTGAACTGCGCTTGGCAGCAAAAATCACCACCAAGACTGTATCTTTTTCTTGTAGATTTAAGGTGGGGGAAGGAAAGTGAGAAGAAATAAAATAAGTTTCATGTGTCTTCTACTCCGTACTCAATATTATTTTTAAAAAGACCGTTTTTCAGAGATACTGAATTAGTAAAGTTCAACAAGAAGTAGGTAACATTCCTGGGTGAACCTATGTAATATACAAATACAATAATTTATACAAATAACTAAGGACATTAAGTGAAGGACACAGTGTTCATTTTGATTTTATAAAAGAAAAACAATGCATTAAAGCAAAAACTAGGATTCAACATAGCAAAGACCATGAAAAATCCAATCCCTCCTTGGTTTTTCTCTATACTTCTTCTGTTTTCAAATCAAGACTGAATCAAATTCCAAAAGATGTACTTGAGAGCAAATCAACTACAAATTAAATTTTTGTTTTCCATGCCCACCAAGGGCTATCCTAGATTTCCAAAGATTCCAGAAGATAACAGTGTACTAAACAACTCTCCTACAAATTTCTCCAAAAAAGAAATGAAAAAAAAAGCTATTGCTGAAATTGCTGAAGTTTAAAAAAAAGACTTCCTGGCTAAGGAGAAGTGATGCATCTGCCCTGGGTCATTAAAACATCATATTGCTACTATATGGAAGCAATCTTAAGCACCAGACCCAATGCCTACCAACCTTCACTAATCACAAGGGACAAGAATACAGTTCCCAAGTTTACATGCACCTCCTGAGCCTTAAACAGAGGCAATAGTTAGACCTCATCTAAAACATACTGCATTCTTTCCTCTCCATTCTGGCATCGGCCCCTAAAAAAGCAGTTAGTCTACGAAGATACATTTCTTATTATGCACAAGATAACAGTATATCCAACTACTTTTATACAATCAGATACTTTTTTTTTTTTAATTACATGTAGTGAATTTACTTTCCAGAACCAGTAATAGCCAGTTCAGCTATACACATGCACCACAAACATTCGACAGAATGCAGCAAGCACTACATGTATTAATAGTTATATCATAAAATCAATATACCACATACTGTACTTAATGTTTTATGACATGCACAATAAAACTGAAATACTACAAAATGAACTACAGCAACACTGATATAATGAGAAATAGATTAATAGTGACTGTATTAGAATTTCTTGTTTTTTTCAAGGTATTTGTTATTCTGATCCTTCAAAAATGTTTTTTTTAAGATAACTGATATACTTACTTAATTTCCTGCACTCAAGGTTTACTTTACATACACTTTCACTTCAAAGAGTCACACTGACCATCTACAAAAACATTAGATTCAAAAATGTTTTTGAAACTTCAGTTTCTTCTAAAACATATACCAGAGCCACTATAGATTTGAAGTATTTTCCATTTATAAAAAGCAACTCTAAAGTACTGTTTATCTATTTATATCGCTAGAAATTCAATAGTATGTTTATAAATTTAGGAAGTTAGTTTTATTTCTGAGATTTTTAGGAAACTTATCCAATACAGCTTCCACTACAAGCATATAGTTAACTTGTTTGTTTGTTTTTTTGTGTCTTCTCCCATTAGGTTCTACAATGTGCTATATGCCCTTTTTCTCCATCTATTGAGCCTTTCTACATGACTACAGACTAGCAAAGCCATAGCACGTTCTGTTATAGGCGTGTTGATCAATTTTTGTGTACACAGAACCCATACTTCAACCCGTGTCTGTACAATCATCCCCCTCCCCCTTCCTCAACAGCTCTTTCAACTTATTTGTTTTGTTCTGTCTAAGGGTTCTCTTTTCTTTAGTGCTCTTATTTCCTACCTAAAAAGGAAATAAGGAATCTCTGGTTCCATGTGCCACTGGGCAGCCAACTCTACGTCTTCCACCAACACCTCCCCACTCCCTGAGCCCCAAGCCAGCTCCCTGCAGGACTACTCGCCCAACCAGCAGCACATGGAACCAGAACAGCACTATCAGCCCTTAAGAGATGCCGCACATGGAGGTGCCGAGCCCGGTTGGGCCAATAGCACCGCCCGCAGTCTACATGCTGCCATCCAGGCAGGCACTCCATGTCCTTAACCAACACCTCCCCACTCCCTCAGCCCCCAGCCAGTTCCCACAGCCACCTTCCCCACCAGCCCTGCCCCGCAACCCCCCAGCCCCCTGCAAGTCCCACTTACCTAACCTTACAGACTCCAGAAGGAACGTGAGTCAGAGGCAAGCCCTGGGACCGACTAAAAGCCTCAGGCCCTGCCCTTCCACTTCTCCCTTCCCCTCCAGGCAGGGCTGCGGATTTTCTGCCCTTTTTGCAATCAGCTCTTGCAGGCTGAAACTCTACCAGCCTGCAGAGCTCTGCAAAAGCAGGAAATTCTCCGTTTCTCTGCTAAAAAGGTAAAATCTACATTTTCTCTGATAAAAAATGGGAAATCCATGGTTTTCTCCGTTTTTCCGTGGGAAATGGAAAACCCGGATCTCTGCTCATCACCATATAACAAGAGGTACTTTTCTCCATAGCCTTCAGCTAATGCAGTGGATAGTTTACATAACAAAAAAATTACTACCATTGACCTCCCACACTTCTTTCATTGCCTTTCCCTTCATATTTTTCCTCCATTCCTCATCTATCTCCCTGGTCATCTTCACAGAATTTGTCTCATCCCCTTCTGCACTACTGTTTCCCAATTTGCCTGGCCATTCTGAACCCTTTTAAAGGTCCTCCTTGCCACTTTCAGCATAATCAAAAAAAAAATGATAGAACAGCACAGACCCTCATGGTAAGTTTCATATTTTTGATGACAGAAGCATTGTTGGTGGACTGACAACATCAAGCAGGAAGAAGCAGAGGCAGATGTGAAAAGGGAAAAATAAGATTCTTATGAATCTCTAATAACATTACTACATTATCTTGAGATTTAAAATTTACAAAAGGTAAAAGAAAACCCCTACAAATTAAAGTCCAAACAGAATTATACCTTCACTACATTTCTAAGTTATATAAGGCAGGTAAAATTGCTACTATTATGCTAGGGATTGCAGGGAGCAGATCTGGCTGAGTGGGGAAGCCCCCATAGCAGCTGCCCAAGGTGGCTGGAGAGTGCAAGCAATTCAGGCTGCTCACAGCCTCCCATCACAGAACTAATAAACATCCACTGCAATAAGGTGGTAGCATATATATTACCACCTTTTGTTGCACCACTGATTTTTCTTTGATGTGGCACAATAAAGGGTAGTGATCTTGAAGATAAGTACCAGAAGTTTGGGGTCTTTACGGCTGGGGCCTGTGAGCTACTGGGAGCTGCACACTGGGGCCCACCCAATCCAGCATACCATGTGCCAAGGTAAATCCATCATGCCAGAACTGTGGCCAAGTTATTACATGGTTTGGTAGAGTTGGAAGACAATACAGGACCCCACGCATGGTAGCTACATAGGCACATAGTTACTGTATACTGACATAATCCAAGATGTGTGGTTAATATCATGCAGTCTGTGTTATGCTGAGATAATGCAAATTTTCAATTCAATGCCATGGAAAGAAGAGAGACAGGACCCCATGATAACTGCATTGTTACAAAGATGCAAGATTGTAAGGAATACTTAGTCAATGGCTTTAGCATGAGGAGTACAATTGCTGGGATGGGAAATATTCAAAGACCTTAGCAGACATGAGTCTGTGTGGGGAAGAGAAAATCAAGCCATCCCTCAATCCCTACTTCTAGCACATGGTCTCAGCCAACTCTCTTCATACAGGTGGTGGTCAGTAATAGTTTCAATGTAGATGTCCCCTGACCATATAATAGTGTCAGATACCATGAGGCACTTCAGCAGTTTTGAGGAACAATGAGGTGCTCTCAGGATGCTCTCGTTGCTGGGCTCTGAGGTTTTAAGTGCCCCAAGAATCAGTGTCTGCACTATCACATCATATCCCTTCTTCCTCAGGGGATAAACCAGTGGCCTGTAGTCGGAGAGCCTTCACCCCTGGGCTTCAGCAAAAGCCTACCATTGGTACTCAAAGGGGATCATAACATTGATCAACAGGATCTTTTTATTGTCTTCATCTGTTACAACAAGGTCCAAATACAGATAGCTGTCTCAGCCTGGGACAACGTGCTTCACAGCTACTGTCCTAACCAACGCAGAAATGGCCTTCACCAGTCAGTCCTCTATGGTGATGTGGCAGAACTACCATGGAGCTTGCAGACATGGGGCTATGAGAGTGAGCCAGGGTCTCACTCTCATAGCCACACCTCTGGCATCTCTAGTCTCAGTGGCTACAGCAGATAGTGCCATCGAGTGAGACACAGTTAAGATAGGCATAATGGATGAAATGTCAGACTGTGAAGGTCCTGCTGGCCCCACTTTGACGTGACCTCAAAGACTGTACCTAGTCAGATCTCATCTTCAAATTTTAAATGTACCTGACCTGCAAAGCATCCTTCAGGAATGTTTCTAGGCAGGTCCTGACTAAGTGGAGGGGAGATGGGGGAACAGTATGGTGATCTGGTTGGCAGTTGTAGCTGGAAGCAGCAAGACCCCAGCTCCTGCCACTCCTTACACCAGGATCAGCATTAGTCAATACACTTCCCAGGATATCAGGTGGCATTGTGGGCTTGATTCCACAGCAAGGCAAAGTATCTGCTGTCTCACCCAAGCTCACCCTCCAACAATCCACTCAGGAATGTGGCCAGGTCCTTATTGATTGGTGACCTACTTCTGGTAGTCTCTTTTAGAGCACTACAGTGATGCAGCTCACCTATCTGTTGGGAAGGTCAGGCAGCAGAAGGCATGGATGACTACTGTAATGTTGCAGAGGTCTCCCATGTGAGGGATGGTGACACCTCTGTCAATAGGGGGATGTACAGAATCTTGTTGCGAGCCCACAGAGGCAAGTTCATCCACTTCTTTACGAGTTGCTTAATTTCATCATCCACTTTCTTAAAAGATGTCTTGGGGACTGCGGAGCCTCTCTGGATGAACAAGATGAAAGGCAGGAGGAAGGTATCCGAAGTGTCAATCTAGGGGTCAGCAGGGAGAAGCTGAGTTTGTGGCGTCCTGCCCTACCCCGAGGATGTTCTCTTCTGGCATCCGTCTCACCCAGCGGCCAGTAGGTGTGCCCAGATGGAAGCAGCTGTCACTCCTGCAGATGTCTCATAGGCTCTTCCTAGATTTTGATGGTGGTGGCCAGGACAGAGCTTTTTCTGCAATCACTATACAGGGAGGCTTCCAAACCAGCGGAAGGAAATCTAGGGAACATAATCTTGCAGTACCGATGAACCTGACCCAGAGCTTATTGAACTCATTGAAAATACTCTCATCGACTCAAGTTGCCTTTGAATCAGGCCCTAAATTTCTGAAGCTTTCCAATGCTAGTTGGGAAGCTATAATCAAAACATTTTAACAGGACTTAGTAGGTAATGTTCAGACTTATCTTAATAAATGACACATTAGTACTTATTAAGGTTCTAACAGGCTAAGATACAGCAAAAAACTTTTTTTTTAAAGTAACCAGCATTCCCTTTAAGCTGTGTTGCATGCTGTAATTCAAAGACTTAATTCAGTGAAGTCTTACAGCCAATATTATGTGGGAAATCAAGATAGATCATCATAAGAGCCTCTTCTGGCCATTTTTTTTTTTGCTTGGATTCAGCCTAAATTGGTTGTTCTTCATCCATCACCTGATCTCATTTAAGGACTGGACCATCTTGAATGGCCTTGTCCTATCCAAATAAAATGACAGTGTTCTCAGGACATCCAAAAAGTACAGTCACCTTTTGCAAGTGGTGGGATCTAGTCTACAGAATTTGAAGGTAAGTAAACTGATGCAGAAATCTGAAGTCACAGTGGGCAGAAACTTCAAGCAAGGCAAGAAAGTTATTCCAGTAACTGGCTTCCAAAAAGGCTATATTCACCACCTTGTGGTACAGGCCAGACTTACAGCATTCATGTCAAAACTAACAAAAACAAAAAACAAAGCAAAACGAAACCAACCCCATAAAAACTAAAGTAGAATTCAGTCAGCTATGACTTAAGAAGAAATACAGTCACTAAGAGGTTCCTCTGACTGACTATGGCCATCAGAAGGAACCAAATTCAACCTGTGGCTAACCCTGCCCTGATTTACTGGGGGAAAGAGAACACCTGGAGCATGAGCACAGTCCCAATACACACCAGCAATCAAAAGAATCTAATTTCATACACATGGGTCTTACCTGTACCAAAAGCAGAATCTGTGTAGATAAAACGCTCAAAGGAAACAATCCAATCCTATTCCATAGTAGCTAGCTGCAGACAAATTAGTTATGCAAGCTTTTTATTAAATCTTAAATGAAAGGATTCATCACATGCAATTGGATGGCCAATGAAACCCAATAAGTATATGCCCTCAAATTCTGCATTTTATCATCAGTTTTCAAAATAAATACAGAGTAGAGAATGTCCTTCAAATAAGCTGAAAACAGTTTATCCTATACTATAATCCTTATAGTACCTTAAACAATTCTTTCCCCCCAGTTTAAAAGGGGAAAAAAAAGCAAGATCAGACTGCTACAGTTTTATAACAAACTCACTCAGTGGGCAGTCTATTTCAAGAGGAATACCATCATACAACTTGCCATGAACAGTTTAAGAGAATTATATTTTATCTGTCACTTAATTCATTGATTCTTACTCTATATACAATCAGACACTCCGCACCAATACTGGATTAAGAGCATCTGCTTTCCTCCAGAACCTGCAGGAAAATGTCTTAGGAAAATTACTTAAACTGAAATTTATGAGACAACAAATATCCACATGATTAAAAGAGGGAGAACAGAGAAGGCTTAAGATGACCCATGTTTGGTGTTAACTGATGTAAGGTCCAACTAATGACTCCTGTGAATATCATGAGAGCAGAAAACTGCTTTCTAAACAACATTTCTGGTAAAAGGCTCTTAAGTTTTGCAAGCATTAGCTTCATAAATGCAGATGTATGTATCCCATTATTCAATCTTATTACTAAAACATTTCATTTGGTTTTGTAAAGCTACATCTTGTGTAAATAATATTAGCTCCCTTGTTTTTGTCAGCGTACACAAACAAAATGCCAAAAGGCTTCATATTCACAATGCGTAACCTGGTTGGCAAGGGAAAAAAGGCACTTGGTAAGTTTTTCATTTGATCAAGTATTTACCCAGAGAACTACTGCCCTTTTGGGATCAGTTTTCTTTAAGAAACATCAGATTATCCTACATTTATGTCTGTGTGATAAGAATCCTAGGCTCTAGCAGGGATGGGATTAAATCTCCTCCGTGCATGGACAATCACTCTTGCACTCTACTAACCAGCAGGAGTTGATCAGCAGGTAGGAATGATGAGGTGTATTAATGCCAGCAGGTAGCTGAATCTCTGAACAGTGGTTTATATAAATCTACAGCAAGTACTGGGAGGAGCAGGGAGCGGCGCTAGAATTTAAGAGCAAAGCAATATTTTGCTTCTTCCTTGAAGATTTATTTAGTTTGAGATGAACAGTCGATTGCGAAAAACCTTTTGTCTTTATATCAAGACCTAGTTAGCAAACATTATAGCTCCATTTTTAAAATAAGATGAACCTGACAGTTCTTCACTACCAGCCTAAGCATATATAAAACTTTTCTTAAGATAATACTGTTTCTTTCCAACTGGCTTCTTCAGAGGTTTCTGGCTTCTTGAGACACCAGAGTGCCATTATATAATAAAGGAAGAGCTAATAAGGAGCAAAACACCTCAAAATCAGAACTGGTCAAATTGTATTCGCTTCAGGGAATAAACATTCCTAAAATGGTGTTCAGGACACAGTAACTGATAGGAAAGACTTGATTTTGTGTAATTCACTAGCCAGTTAAAGAGAAGTCTTACAGAAGTCAATAAACATTTTCTGACTCCGTGGTACTGGATTTCTTCTAAAATTCTCTAAGCCTTAAAAAAATAGCTTAACACATAAATTCCAAGTTTGCACTATGTCTAAGTACCCTGTGCTTTTTTGTAAACACAAAGTTATTTTATGTATAAAACTCCCTCCAACAGTACATTATAAAAAGAAGTTAAGCAAAAATGAATGTTTTAAGGGCAACTGAACTGTGAAGCAGAAAGGTAGCCTTCAAATACATCTCTCTCCTTATTTCACAGGGCATACAATATTACATTGTTAAATTTTAGTACAAGGAGTAGTTTTTCCTCACACTTAATTTCTAATTAAGGTTAACAGAAACAGAATCCAGAATGTAAGTAAACTACATACATATCTTTTTGTCCTTTACTGAAAATTTGCTGTAGGTTTTTCCTCACTTGTTCTGTAAGCTAATTTAAGTAACAAAACTACTACTTCAGACCTCTCTCTTTCAGGCCAGAAAAGCATTCCCTCTCCCTCCAATCCTAATTCTCATTCCCCTTATGAACCATTTCATTTCTTGTGTAATCTCCAGGATAAAATAAAAGGTGTCATGCTGCAATAGAGAATTATGAGTAAAAAGCAAGAAAGAACATTGAAACATGGCCATAGAAAACAGAAGTTAACAGATTTTATTTTTTATATACACAATTTTAATTTTATTTTCTATTTTAATACTAAATAGAATAGCATGCATATCCGAAAAATTTTAAATACCAAACAGAAAAATATATGTCATAATTGTACTTTTTGAAAGTTACTGTAGAGACACAAGCAACAAATAGTAAGGATTTAATTTTTATCATAATCATTATTATTTGTGAATTGATGGGGAAGAATTGTATGAAATGTGAGGAAGGGACAGATTTTTTTTGGTTTTCCTAAACAAATTAAATGAAGGATCAGTAAAATAAAGACTATCAGATAAGGAACAAAGGCGGCAAAAAGGATAATGAAGGAGATAATCATCCTAGGTGCAGGGAAAGAATAGGTTAGAGGTTACTTGGAGAAACCAGATGTTTTCAAGTCTGCAGAGATAGATGAGATTCATCCTAGAGTATTCACATCTCTGGCTGAGTTAATTTCAGAGCTACTGGCTATATTATCTTTGAGAATTCATGACTGTCAGGGAGGTCCCAGACAAGCAGAAAAAGGAAAAAAAGTACCCATCTTTAAGGGAAGAAGGAGGATCTGAGATATTACAGACCAGTCATTCTGACCTTGATACCAAGAAGATCATGGAGTATGCCATCAAGGAATCTACTTCAAAGTACCTAGAGGATAATGGGTGGTGCATCTACATGTGCTATTAAAGCAATCCGATAAACTCCAGCACAGCTCAGACCGAAGTCAGCTGCTCCTGGGCACAGCCTCTGCATGTGCGCCTGGGACCACAGAAGTTTGAACCAGGGCAGAGAAGCCCCAGGCTGGCAGAAGGACCAGAGGATCAGCCCCAGGCTCTGGGTGGCATCATCAGGCAGCTGAAGGGCTGGCTGAGGCACAAGGATGCTAAAGTGCAGAGCTAGATGGCAGGCAGCCCTTGCACTTTATCACCCTTCTGCCATTTAACTTTAAGCGCACTAAGTCCCACTGATTTTAATGAGCCTGCACTCATGCAATAAAAGTACCTAAGCACGTGTGCTTAAGTTCATTGCAGATTCAAAGTCTTAGTTCACATAAGCTAAAAGTAAAGAAGTATGTTTAGATTTCTCTCTCTTCATTACCAGAAAGACTACTTTTAAAAAAACTTGATTTCTTACCTGGACTACAGAGATAGGTACAGAAAATGTCAGAACATATTATAAAAAGCATTAATGACAAATACCATGTAAATAAATTATACAGACAGTCACACATGTTCTAAAGAATTGCCATCAGATAGATGCTGGATATTTGTTTTGCCACTACTCATATAATTCTATATGACTTAAATGTTGATTTTAAATCAGCGGGAAACAAGTTTTATAAATGGCAGATCAATAATGGCACTTCAGGTGTCCATGCATGCTTTCAGGAAAGAAAAGGTGGTATACACAAAATTATGTGGTTTTTCCCCATAGAACATATAGATTGGCTACAGAAAATGGCCCTTTTAGGAAGGAAAGAAGCCAATGATGCTGCTGCCCTATAAAATCTGATGGTCAAGTTTTCCCCCCTCAATTTAAAATTGGAGCTCTGCTTCAGAAGGCTCTGAAGCATACGTAGATGACACGTAGATGCCACATTAGAAGGTGCTAATGCTCCCTACTTTCATGTGAATAGTTGGAAATCAGAGTAGCTTATATTTTAGAGTTAATTTGACCATACTGTCATTACAACAATCTTCCATAAATCAGCAGTCCCAAGTTCTAATATCATACTTTGTTTTAACCACTAATATTTTGTACACTTCCTCAGGAAAATAAGAATTATGATTATCAATGTTCAAATCAAATACATAATGTAAAAAAAAAAAAAAAAAAAAAATCCCACAAAGTGATAAAGATAAATACCTGCAGGACTGTCAGCATTTTCTCCTGGATGCAGCTGAATGCCAGCAGAATCTATAGAGTTTACTGTAACTGTCTGCAGATTTGGCAACTGAGCAGTGCTTAGACTAACTGGAGTTGAAGTCAAGGCCCCACCTGCTGCAACTTGACCAAGAGTGAGAGTCTGCACAGGTGTTAGAGTTATTTGTTGACCAGGTGCATTTTGAATCTGCAAGTTCTGCAAGTTCTGGACTCCTTGCACTTGAAATGTCTGCCAAGTTATCTGCCCAGAAGGGGTCACTGTTTGTGCCTGAATTAAAAAAGTTCCAGGATTCAGCTGCAGCTGAAGATTCTGTAGAGCCTGCTGCGAAATACCTTGACTTGTTTGCACACCATGGATTGTCTGCTGCGCGATACCTTGTACAATTTGGGCTTGACTGGTTGGTTGCTGAGACTCTTGAAGCTGTATGTGTTGTACAATAGGCTGTGCTGCGGAGACCTGAATATTCTGAGCTTGTGTCTCATCTGAGACCGATGTCTGGATGTAATTTCCCTGAAGATCAGAACTGTGAACTTGTCCACTAGTTGTGGTCAAGTTGTTTGCATTTTGTTCCAATATGCTTGTACTGTCTATGGTAACGGGCAATTGTGATGAAGATGATGTTGGCACAAATAAGTCATTATCAGTGGTGGTTTCCGTAATTTCCGGAGAAACTTGTTCACCAGTCCTTTCAGAAGTATCTGAACTATCCATTGCCTGTCCAGTATTTATCAAATGTCCATCTGCATTAATGCCTGCAGTCATGGTTTGAGAACCACTGCCGAGCCCCAGAGAATCTAGATCAACACTATTGATGGGTACAAAAGTAATATTTCCTGGCAGGCCAAGAGGGACATTAGCAACTACTTGTGCTTGGCCAGGAAAAGATGAACCGCCAATTGCAACTCCCTGGACCTGAACTTGACCAGTCTGTGATAAGAGATTCTGAATATTAGCTGAAGGGGTTCCAGAAGCAATTATGGTTTGATTAGAGCCAGGAATGATCTGAATTTGACCAGTTTCTTGATTTATACCACTATTATCAGATGAGGTTGCAAAACCAAGCTGAACCTGCTGACCATCTGCCGTCTGGATCTGGGGTATTACTTGATATTGTACGTTAGACACTGTACCATTTGATGAATCTGAGCCTGGTGCAACAGAAAATATCTGCTGATTCTGCAAACTCTGAATGGGAAGGACATACTGTCCACTTGAAGTTACTGTGGCAGCGCCTGGAATCTGCACTATATTACCAGCTTCATCCTTTATAGTGGTAGGAGCTGCAGACAAAACCTCCCATCTATTTGGAGTGCCCGCTAATTGCACAGAAGCCAAATCCCCTGTCTGAACAAAAACAAGAAGGAGAAAAGGATTAAAAGAAAAATCACAGATAATACACTAGAATATCAAACATTAAATTCAATTCTGTACTGTACTAGAACAATGATTCTCAATCTTTTTCCATGGGCAACCCATCTTACAGGCTTGCAACCCAGGTGCAGTTGCTACAACTAATTTTCCATAAGGCTTCCAACCCTTCTTGTAAGCGCCATGATCCCTAAGCTCAGTAACTGTTGTATTGTAAGTTGGCATGTTACACTTACCTTTAACATAACCCGTATGTTTAAAAACTACAAAAATACACTATTTTTGTAAGAGGGCTAGTTCTTATATTATACACAATATCAAGTACAACGTATTTAAAAACTATACGACTTATACTGACTAGGAAAAATAAATAAATAAATGAAAAGACTGGAATGCATTCCCTAGCCGGAGGACTTTTTCACTGGAAATCAAACGCACTGGGATTTTTACAAATTCAAAAAAAAAACCATACACATTGATGCTCCCTTAATTGCATCAGTGGCATACATTTGAAATGTCTGTCTTTAACCACAGATGTTTTTATCAACAACTGTTAACATAATCAGAAAACGTGAAAATGAAAAATGGTGCCTCTCAGGATAAATCTTTAGACTGTTACAGATTAAGGAATTTAGAGAAGAAATAAGGAATAGATGCATATTGTTCTAACCCTATCCAGGAAAGGAAAAAACACGTGACCTTTTTCCTCACCAAAACAAGCTTTTCAAAATGAAATATTAAAAATTCAGAAAACATCCTATAATAGCACAGGTATTTGTGCATCCATTTGAATGCCATATCACCTTTAAAACCATTTACTTGAACATTCTTCTTTACTTGTCTTATTATCTCTACAACAGATGAAGGAAATCAGTTTACTTTTCACTATTTATGCTGTTGATGTGTTCCAGCTCATTTACCTTGCATAATGAAAAGTGGCTTCTTTGTCCTAAGTTTCACTTCCTAATTCTCATGTAAGCAGTAATGTTGGGACTGTATGGATACATTCACTACAGGCAAATATTTTTGTTTAAATATTTTGTAGTAGTTTTATTTTGTTTGGTAAGCTTCCTTCTCAACATGACACCTCTCTTGGGCTTAAACTGACTCAGTTTCACTTAAGGGAAGAATTGTGTTATACACACACTAAATTCGTTTATTCTAATATTATAAAAGCCTAAGTCTGTCGGTCTGTCTGCCTGTCTGTCCCCAATGCTTTATTCATGCTCTGATGGGCTGTCTCAGCAATCAGAGACCGGAGGGGAGAGGGGCAAGGCCCCAGCCCAAGGCAGCAGGGGAGGGGGGGGGGGGGGGGGGGGGGGCCCCCCCCCCATCCATAAGCGGGGGGATGCGGTGAACGGTCCAGGCTCCAGCCCTGGCACAAAGCGGTGGGGCGGGGTGAAGAAGGACACAGGCCTCTGTCGTCGTCGTGGTGTCCCGTCCCTCCCCCCCGGCATCATTCTTGACAGGCAACTGGCTAGTGTTTGTGTAAAACTCAATTAATTTCACCCTCTCATAAATACTAGTCAACTACTTGGCACGTGTCCTATGTGTATCATCAAATACAAGCTCATTTTACAGTGTTAATATTTTAGGAACCCGAGAGAAAAGACGAGTCTGAGAATTCCATTCCATCACTCATCTTTAACTGTGTACTGGTCTCTGAAAGTCTCTGTCAAAGTCTCTGTCAAATACCAAAACACATCACCCTCTTTTGAAACAGGCAAAATACCCTCCATTCTCAACTACCAAGCTAGCTCTCTAGTTTTGCAAGGATTTCATTTCTATTGAATTGGTTGCTGAAATACATTGGAAATATAGAGATTGCTATCAAGAACAGATAAATCACCAAGAAGTAGATAAAGAATCTATTCTACACTGAAGAGGTAGTCATCAGTATAAAAAAGGTCTAAAAAAAACATTTACTAAATATCTGGATCAAGAAATACCAAAATTTACACAGTAATCTTGTATTATTTAAATTAAAAAAAATAAGTATACAACAGATTTTAGCAATATCTATTTAAAAAAAGGAGACAGCAAACAGAAAAGAAAAAGAACTAATTGTGTTAGAAAGCTACCTAAAATTTGTAGAAAATTATATACTACTGTGCACAATGAAATATTGGATGACAAAACTATAACTGAGAAGAGTATACTTAGCAGTGGTGTACCCTTACACGAAAGCCACCCCTCCAATCCTTATTCAAGCTGGACCCCCTTCCTACCCTACTCCAATCCTCAGTACCACTTCCCCTCAGCACTTCCAATGGCTTCTGCCCTTTTCAGCATGGAACTCACATCTTCCTTCCAGAAAAAAATCACCTCCTCCTTACCTGGGTACAGTTCCCAATAATCCTCTCCTCACCCTGTAGTTTTGATTCAACACTTACTAGGTTCACTGGTCACTCCATAGAGATAATGGGGATGTCCAGGGACAAGAAATGCCCACTAGTCACATATACTGCTTCTACAGCTAGCTGTTAGGGACTATCACATGAATCACAAGTAGTGAGGGGCAAAAAGAGGATAAAGCTTTCACAAATCTCTTGGTGGTATCAGAACAGCAGATACTATTTTCCTGTACAGTAGGTATTTGATACCAGTGTCTACCCCAAGCTAGTATCCTGCTCTTCCAATAAAGTCACTTTTACTGTTTTGCTCTTTTCTCAGAGGCTGAAGAACTGGCTAGAAAACTGGCATGGTAGGTCTTGCTAGCAATCCCTATGGTGACAGTTCCTACCATGGAGGCTCTAGTCATGCAAAAGACCTACAAGCAATGATGTCTAAAACTACTACTGATCTCAAAAAATTCAATTTTAAAGCAAGCTCTCATCCATATCTGAGCTCGATTTAACATTGTATGCAGAGTGGTCTCTCTCCATTAACTGCTACTCAGAGCCAGAAAAAATGCTTTGGATACTGTCCCTTTAAGACCTGGGGCCCAGAGCTGTTCAGTTCCAAGCAGTCTGCGCCAGTCAGGGGTGGGGGAGAGCCTGAAGGCAGCACCGGGCTGGCCCTGCCAACCAGGAACAGGAAGGGAGGGAGAGCTAATAGGAAGCAGGTGACAGTCTCTGCCTTTATGCACCAGAATTGCAACAAGCTACAGAAAGAGACATTTACCTCTGGATGTGGTTCTTGTCACTGTACTCACTGTTTTCATGAAAATGAAAGTCCTGATGAGTAAATCATTTTGACAGGCATGGAGTTTTGCTCAGTTTGTTTAGAAGAGACTGCAGCAATCTTAAGTCAAACTGAAGTGTGGGGAAAGAGAAAGATGTGCACTCTTAAGGAGTGACCAGAAGTAGAGTGGGGAGAGGTTGAAGAAATATTAATGAAAGCAGGAGCCCTAGGAAGAGGGGGAAGAGGAAAAAAAACCATCCTTAAAAATAGGTGCATGTCTGTTTGCACACACTGCAGAAAGCCAGGGGAACCACTTCAGGGCACAACGCCCTGAGCATTCAGTTCCCTGCTGCTAACAGAGCCACCAGCAATCCCTTTACATTGTCCTACTTGGAGTCCTTTGTAGAAGAAAAGCATTCAGCACAGCAGGGCTGTCAACAGCTTTCTGTCAGGTAGAAACAGGAAGAACCAGGAGTCTTGGCCACACTGTAACTAGCACTGTTTTCCCACCTAATTTCAAGGCTGCCCCCACTCCTAGAAGAAGGGAAGAGTCACAAATGTTGCTTCCAGATTCTTCAATAGCCTGGATATTTCTGAAACACAGTGGAGTGATGTTTCCCCCTTAATTGCTTTGAGCAACTTAATCTTCCCTCCTCCACATTAACTTTTACCACTGGCATGTGAGGCATGTCCATCCCCTAATAATATGGAACACAATATGACATGGGGATCCCTTCCTTTGCTCTGACTTCCTTCCATTACCTCATCATCTACTACCTCTTCATCTTTTTTGCCCCACATGGCTCTGCCCCCTCTAATGATATGTTTGCCTAGTTGAGAAGAAAAGAGAACACAAATTTTAATTGAAAAACATCACCCTGAATTTTTTAAAATGTGATTTAAAAGCAATCCCAATTTAACTGAAAGGGTCTAATATGTACCGTATTTACTCAAATATAAGATAACCCTGGATGTAATATGACGCCCCACTCTAGATGCTATATGTGGAAAATGTATAATTTTTAATAATTTTCCAGGTCTAGAATCTAATTATTGGAAGTTGACCTTGAATTTGTCCCCCTTCCACTGCTACAGCAGGGAAAAAATGGTGGGGGGGGGGTGTTAGGTAGCCCCCTTGGCTCCCACCAACCTCTTCCCCCCACAAGCCCTTACCCCCTCCTTACTGTCAGACCTCGTCTCCCTGAGCACATGAAAATGAAGGGCAAGTTTGAAAACACTGACCTTGAAATAAGTATGCCTGTAGTAAAATACTATGAGTACCCACAGACTTAGTTCATTCAGAATTCATGCATTTTACCATTTCTGAAATGGCTGCAAGTTTTAGCACAGGTACTCCATAAACACACTTTTAAGCAGAACTTTTGTATCTACTTCTATATAGTACAAACAACCATGCATTATATTAGTCCAAAGTCAAAAGGCTCATGATTTACCATATAGTTCACTGGGCTGGGCCCCAGCAGTCAACAGTATTTCAAGCCAGGGTGATCCCACAGTTCAGCACAGCTCAGTATATGCATGTACTCCAGATACCCTTCAAAAACGGTCCATGAGCTAATTAGCCTCCCCCACAGCTTGTGACTAGAACCAGGTGTTCATGTCACAGGCCCTGCGATCTTCCAAAAATGTATATGCATATGAAGCACAGAGCAACCTGGTCTGGCTCCACCTCATGGAGGACAGCACCCTATTAATCATACATGACATGGTGGGGGCAAGGGGAGGCAAAACAGGGACTCTTGGTGAACTGTTTGGGATCCTGTTTTGGGGATGTCTGTCAGACATTTAAGACTGGTGAAGAAACAGGAATTATTGGAAATGAAAAAGAAAGGCACAGTTCAGCTGTGAGAGTGAAGAGAAAGTCTAAATGTATTTAATGTAGTGGCTCACTATGACTTTAAAAAAAGTTGGCACTACAGCAAACTGCATGCAATGTGCATTACCATACATCTTATTCAAACAGATAGGTTCCCATACTTACCTGGCAGAGGAAACACCATTATGATGGTGTTGCCCCAGGTGATTTTACTGTACCTGGCAGGAGAGATCTCCTTCTTCCCAGGTTTGAACGACTTGGTGTAGCTGAGGGTGGGAACCTGTTCATTGTACTGCAGGCAGGCACCCTTATGAGAGTCTACTATAACCTCCCAATGGGAGGATCTCAACTATACATTTTATGGTAATTGGAGACTGTTCTTGGGCTCTCCCTCTAGCTTGCTCCTATTTCCTTTTGGCTAGGGGCAAGCAAGCCCAGAGCGCATCTGAACTCCATGGCATCCAGGCTTGGAGCTTATACCTAGGATGCCAGCCATGAATTTGGGAGTATCTGAAGCCCCAGGCTGAAAAGTCTGGGAGGAAGGATACTTGCTGGTGTTAGTGTCACACAGACTTTCATAGATTCATAGATGCTAGGGTCGGAAGGGACCTCAATAGATCGAGTCCGACCCCCTGCATAGGCAGGAAAGAGAGCTGGGTCTAGATGACCCCAGCTAGATGCCTATCTAAAATGACTTGAATGACTAAGCTCCGCTGAACTGACAGAATTCAGAATCGATCTAGCTAATTTGGCCTGAGACACAAAATTTTAAAAAAATAGAAAATCGGCATGTTTGCCCAATACAGGCCATGTGTTTTATAGTCATGCTCAGTATTGGCTGCATTTAAATCAGCTTCATAGTTGGTTTCCATTACTGGGCATGTGCTGCTTTTGGCAGGAGTTTAAGAATAAACAATATATTTAATGAAGGGCCTTGTATGCAAATGCAAGACAAGGAGCTTTTTTAGCCACGCTGAGGAAAAAAAACCAACAAAACTTTATCTTGTATTTGATTAACTATGGTAATTCAACTTGACAGTCTCTTAGCAGCTACCTTTAAAACAGCAAAAAGCATATCCGAGTCCTCTTCTGTGTCTTTGAGCAGGCTGATATCTTCTAAAGTATATTTACTTTATTATTACTAAAAATTCACACCCTGTCTAAACTAAGAACATCTGATGCTTGTGCCATCAGAAACAAGAAAAGGAAGTTAAGCTGTTAAGCAAAGAAGTAGGAAAAATAGGGAAGAATATTTAGTTAGCTGATTTAAAACCGTTACTTTTGGTTTTGTTAACCCCTAGTTAATTTAATGATTTTTTTTTTTTTTTTTTTAAGATTCAACATCCATAACCCTTTAATTTAGGCATTAAGGACTGGTAAAAGCACCGGATTTCTTCCACTGGTACTTGGATGCTCAAGATAAGATATGGCTTTATGCTCTTGAGATTTGTACTTCAAAAACAGCGTTTTTAAAAAAAAAATCAATTTCTGGACCACCTGTAATATATGAAAAACAGAAGACAAGACTATCTTCTATAAGTCATCTTTAAAGATGTGAATGGAAGTTTCAGTAGTCAAAGGGCCTCTATACTTAGTTCCATGAGGGAACCTAGGAAGAACTACTAGAACAAGGAGCCAATGAAAATGTTAAGCTCTGATCTTTTAGGCACTAAGATAAGTTAATTCTTTATAGCAGTGTAAAGGTGGAACTCTTGACTTTCCAATGGTGTGATGCAATCATTTTTATTTTTGTCAGTTGCACAAAATGGAACCTTAAAAATTGCTTAAATAAGTGTTTGCAGGGTCGGAGACTAAAATAAAAAGGGGACAGCCAAGAGTCAAAATAGCCGGGCTACTCTTTCAGATCAGTAAGAGTACATTTCTTTTCAAAGAGGCTTTGGTGCCTGCAGGGCAATATCTGTCAATCTCCCATGGAGGGGATTTCAAGTCAAATATATCATCCAACCACAGCTGTAGCACCACCTTAGGTAGAGATAAACTTTTCAAACAAGACACAAGTCATTAAGGACTTCCTATGTTAAAACCAAATGCCATCAGGTAAATGACAAATTACTGATGGCATACATTAATTGCCAAGCAGCTAACATGCTAAAGTAGCTTCAGCTTCTGAATGAATCTGGGGTGTCATTTAGAACCCACTGCAAAAAAAAAATTATTTTTTTTTAATCTAGAGATGAAAAAAAATCAGCATGTGCCATAGTGGCTAAGCCTACATTAAAAAAGAAAACATGATGTTCTGGAGTTACCCCACCACCACCACTCAGCCAACCACTACAGCTAGTCTCTCTTTTAAAAATTAACTAGATTTCCTCTTTTCCCTCAAGTTAAAAGCATTGTAAAAAATGATGGGGATGTTCCCTCAAGGGGTAGACAGGAAAAAAAAGGAGGGGGGGCACTGACCCATATTATCTAAATTGCTTCCCTTAGCCATATTCCAACAGTTTTTAAATCAACCAATGTTTCTTCATTAATTTTTCACTGTTGTTATACTTGTGATTATAACCCGAATAAAAAGTAACAGTATACCCACACCGAAAAGCCCAAAGGCAGGGAAATAATCACTTGAACTACCTTCTATCGCCTATTAATAAGGCTTGAAAATTCTACCAAATATAGGCATGGCCACCACCATAATCCAGCATGGAAAATGGGGGGGGGCCTTCCTTTCCTATGATGGGAACCAGATGAGAAGCCAAGCAAGGGTGCACCTCACAACACACTGCACTTCTGGAAAAGGGAACATACTGGCATTCCTAATAGGGTATTATACCTGGATCAGGTGCTAGAGCTTCCTTTCACATTAAGTAATAGGTGTCTAAACTTTGAAAACCCAATCCTTTCAATAAAAGAACCGTACATATACCTGTAAAAGAGATCTGCTGCATTAGACTCCTCTCAGTATTTAAATGCTAGAAAAGGGAACATTTCTAGTTCTTCATCCTTCCTCAGCTTTATGAAGACATTTCAATTAACTCCAACAGTTGCTTTTGGAACAGCGTGAACTTGCCCTGGTTCTTGTCAGTTTCATTGCTACCCACAATATTCTGAAGCACTGAAAAGAAGTCTGATAAGATTCTGGAAGTTTTCACTCTGCTACAGTCTGATCAAGAACAAGTACACAGGAACAGTGTCTGAAGAGGTGAAAAAAATGTATGTATTTACAGTCCAATCTTCTTCTGAGATCAAGTTCTAGATTTCTAGGTGAATCTTGACCAAGAAAGTTCTCTACTTGACCAAAATGAGAAATCATGTAACAAGGAAATAGATTTTAAAACAGCATTTCTAATTTGGTTACTATTTGTACTTCAATATTAATTCACAAGCCCATTTATACTAAAAAACTTTCCCTCCCTCCATCTGTCCCCCCAAAAGTCTAAGTGAGAGACTTAAGATGCACAGGTGAAAGAGTACTTTATAGTTACCATCATGTTTCAAATATGCATCTTTATGCAAAATAAATATGGCATTCTCTCTGTTGTAATAGAAGCCTGTGTACATTTCATACAGTGGATCAAGTTTTTAATGGGCATTTATGTGCTTTAAGATGCTTTAATAAACATATATGCTTTAATAAATCCCTCATAAACATTTAAAAACCAATCTTATTAAGTAAAGGAGACAAGGATGGTCCATTGACAAGAGCACAGGACAGAATGCTTTGGGTTTGGTTTTTTGTTGTTGTGGTTTTTTTGGGGTTTTTTAATATATCTGTTCCTAGTTCTGATCTATGGTATGACCTTGAGCAGCTGCTAAGAGTACTGAAATTTAGGGCAGGAAGAACCAAGCAATAAGTACTAAAAGTTTCACTCATGTTTTGGGTTATTTGTTTTTTTGGTTTTTGTACCATTACTAGAAGTACCATTCTGCTAGTATAATACATTGGCACCCAGATTTAGTAAAATTCTGCAGAAGTCGTTGTTCAGCTACTGTAGGTTCTTCTACAAAAGTTAAGAGGACAGAAGTACTTCTGTGTTATACAGATCTATATCAGTTGTAGCAACCAGGAGTCAAGCAACTTCAGTGACAATTAAAGGGCCTTAATCCACCCGTCCAATTTGGCCAATTAAAAACACATCCAAGTTATAAAACCTCCACAAACACAAATGCATCCTTTGTTATTTAAATGGTTAAAGAGAAAAAGCCTCTGTGAGAAATGTGCATCCATCCTCCAAGATCCATCCCCTCACCAGGGGTTCCAAGGTCACCCAGGCTCGTTTGAGAAGAGACAGCAGGAAAGACAGAGAGAGAAAGAGAGAGAGAGAGACGTGGAAAGTTGGTTTCTAATCTAAGGAGTGCAGGAAAACAGCCTTCATGGAGGTATCGAGTTCCCAGTGCTGCTATCATCCTTTCTAAACAGCCATTTTACCCTTAAACTACATCCTTCCTCTCAGCCAGCCTTCATTTTGTGCTATTGTTCGGGTGAAGGCGAGGGGTGACAGCTGAGGAGCGGGCCCGCGCAGCGCCGAGGTCCCTCCCCGTTTGGCGGGGTGCAGGGCGGGATCCTGCTGGTCTCGGGGGCGGGGGAGGCCGGTTTCCCGCCTCTCCCCCCGTTTCAAAAGGCAACGGAGGCGCCGCGGCGGGGGGGGGGCGG
>NW_005841969.1:1377425-1383963 GCF_000455745.1 Alligator sinensis
GCAAAGGAGTCGGCCCCGCTGCCCCCAGCACAGACCTGCCTGTGTAGAAGTGTGGCCTGTTCCTAATAAAAGCCTTAAAAACCAAACCGCAGCTGTTCTGTGGTGTGACTGAGAAACCAGAGTAGCTGGGACCAGTAGGTGCCAACCAGCAGGACATCACCAAACTTTTCTGTCCAAACTCCATAGGTTGGAGAGGCACCCTGGAAGGCAGCACAGCCTCAACTTGTTTTAATACATTTCAGATTGGAAACTGCAGCGGGAAGCACCTTTACCTACAGCCCCAGCCTGAAGTCTGTTGACATCTGTGTGGGATGATTAACAACCTTCCTTGCTCGCTTCCACACCAGCCCCTGTAAGCATCTGAGGTGGAAGCTGGGTACTGCAGCGCACTCTTGCCCCCTACAAACACCAAGCTAGAAGGGTGACGTAGGAATGACATCTGACAAAGTAGTTAGAAGTGCTCTTGAAGGCTTTAGAGCAGGAAGCAGCACCCTACCGCTGAGGCTGGATCCAGCCTGCCGAGCCGTTTGATCCAGAGAGTGGATGTGGGTCTGGCAGGTGCTCTCCCCATACTGCAGGAGAAGTGCTGGTGCTGCGCACCTACCCCATGCTCCTAGTGCTCACCAGTCTCTGACCAAAACAGGTCAGTCCAGCCCACAGCCTTAAAAGGTTGCCTTAGAAAATTACCCTGAAAATATAGTGTACATAATTCCATGACCCAGAATTTTCAATTAATTTGTTATGCACAGAAAAACTGAAAATTGGAGGCAAATAGTCCAGAAACATGGTCAGAATCTTGAAATGTGGTTTCTGATACTCAGAAGGAACCTTTTTAATGAGTCAGATCCCTAACAGATCTTAGCTGAACTATCTTACTTAAGAGTCGTTTTAAAAAAAACTACCACAGGCCACAGAATTAACTGCAATTTAATCATAGCCTGACTTTTCCTCATCTCTGTTCTAGCTTCAGTGTTTCATGTTGTACATTCCAGATGTATAGGGCAGTACAATATTATTTTAAGAACACAAGAGACATCATGAGATTACTATTAAAAAAAAAAAAAAAAAAAACAAGAAAAACGGTAAGCCCACAAACTAAATCTTAGGTGAAGCTGTTCTTGGTACTAGGTTTTGTTGCCATCTTGCAGTGGGGCAGCTGATTCCAGAAAAGTTATTATTTCTATTGATTATAACAACAATATGCTGTTTTCCCGTTTACATGACTACTTCATCTGGTACTAGTCAAACTTATCAGCAATCTTTTTTTTACTTAATTTACCTTGTTGACTTTTTTTTTAGCATTGCCATCAGTCTTGTTCAGCCCCAACACAGAACTCCCTCAGTTTTTGTTCTATGCTTATGAGAGAAGCAAGCATTTTTTTAGCACAGCAACTAAAATCAGTGGGTCACTGAAGTGTATAATAACATTGTGTAAAAATGAGAACTCTAACATTGCCCAATAAACATAAGTGTAAAGAAAGTAAGATGGGGCATAAAAAGAAAGTTGCAAGGAAATGTCAGGTGAGGGCAGGCGGAGGAAAAACATGAAAAGAATTGATAAGAAATCACAAGGTACAATAATTTTTCTCAGTTGGTTCCACAAAGGAGAAGACAACAGATGACAATGTAATGGGGGGAAAATACAAATGATGAATTCTCTCTATTCCATTCTAATAGCAAAGCAAAGTCCTACTCATTCAGAAACTGACAGTGAGATAAGGTAATCCTTTATATTTACAGAGTAAAACTCCAAAAGGGTCCAGTATTTTTTCAGACTAGGAACCTGACCCACTGCAGACACAAGAAATATAAACTGCACCCTCTGAACTAGGAGTAGCTGCTCCAGTCTAAGGACAGAATTGTTACCACTTCCCTTCTCTTATAAGTTGCCTAGCAAACATCTATCTCTGTATGCCCTAAATAACCAAACCACCACCAGTTTGTGAATCCTACTTTAAGGCTGCTTGTGGAAAGCTGCCAGTACCATGGTGAATTCTGGATAGGTTTTCTATAAATGGTGCCTTATAGTCTGGGTTATATTAGCATGGAAGAAAGCAGATAAAACCCAGGAATGAATGGAGTCCCTACAGTTAGAAAAAAATTCTACCAACTGCTAAAATACAACTCTCTCTGGGTGAAATGCAACATCCCTTGCAATGAGTAGCAAAATAATTTAGGAAAGAAAGTAATTACCATATCCTGGTAAAACTGAAGGCGAAATTTAGAAAGATCCAGTAAAATGGAATTTGGGCAGAACATGGAAACACACAGCTCCACTTCTGCAGATATGTAGTAGATCTTAAACCAATGTCCTGAACTCTAGTAATTTACATTTCATTCAGATGATAGTATCTTCAGCAGCACAAGGACCTAAATAAAGACCCAGATAGTACTTTGTTGGGACTTCAGATCAGTACTAATTCAGAAAGATGAGCAGCATTTAACAGGAGGTATGTCACAGTTTTTCTGCCTACCTTAAATACTTTGAAATGCTTTTCCCTCTCCTTTCTCCTCTTTCTTTTTTTTCTAGTGCCACACACTTTGCAAGTGCTACTAGAAACAAAAGCAACAACACAGCTCTGATGCAAGCTCATTAAACTTGCTAAAGCTCAGTTCTAGCCTTCCCTCCCTACCAGTAATTAACTTTAGGTTGTACCAAACAAGGTATTTATCTGCTATTTGTTTTCCCCCTCCCTTCTACAGTAAGGAGGACATCGTTTGCTTAACAATGTTGGAGGACTCCTATAAAATTAATGTGGGAGGAACCAACAGGAGACGCACAAAAGGCCTCCAAAGGCCAGCAAGTACTTTGAGGCAGCTGCATGACCAGCATGCTGGGGACCTAATCCAAAACCTGTTGAAATCAGTAAAAATCTTTTCATTGATATCAATAAGTCTGGTATCAGGTTATGGTTGAGGAAGCACCTGAGAAATGATTCCTCTCCTGGCACCAGGTTCAAATGAGAGTAGTAATAGTCAGACATAGCTGTTCCGCAGGAGCACCTCGATGTCAGAAGACAGCTGCATGTCCTCTGGTAAATGAATTTCAGTGAGCAGAGTTGATCCTAAGATAGTTGTGCAGGGACTGACTGTTACATATAGAACACTGCTTCTGTCCAGCTAGTTCATTCATCCTTAGCACGACTTAAAATTGAACCAGTGGGAAATTTATTTCTACTTAACTAAAAAAAATAGCTATTTACCCACGCACACGTTTTTGTTGCGTGTTCTGCAAATTCTTAACTAAAGGCTGTTTCTTAATTTGGTTGATGACATAAGCCTTAACTAAACATTACAAGCTCATTCTACTGTGCTTTCTAGTGTTAAACTGTTATGTGATTGGTATTAAAGAAAAAGTCTAATTAGATGGTTACCTTTTAATGTTTATTATTTCTTTTGTCTGGCTTTTGAATCTATAAGTTACTATGTAAATGAACAGTTTAGTAGCTGATATCCACCAAAAAATGAATAATTTGTTATGATTTCATTGGTACCTTATTCTGTCTACTAAATTAACTTGACTAAAGCAGAATGTTCTTTTCTACAAAGAGAAAGCAGAAAAGTGTCTGATGCTCCGTTTATTTTCTGGGACAAAGCAGGAAAAATGTTATGGGTGGCAGGGAAGAGTTGATAGACAAATGACTGAAACCCAGCACTTAACCAAATGAGATCACAGAAGTCAGATTTTTTATGGCTCATTCATTTCATCTTGTTGTCTTCCCATGTCAATATGAATCTAATTTTTCTAATTTCCTTTAAATTATTAACATTCTGGCCCCTTTATTATCCTCCTTTGTACCTGTTCATTCTTACCTTTAAAGGTTACCCGATGTATTTTGTATTTTTAATTAAAGCATAGGAGGCCCAATCCTTCAAACTACAGTAAAGGATGTCTGGAACTGTTTGGGACAAGAATAGCGCAGTCTTGTATGCTCTTCCTTATTATTTGCATCTGACATTCTTTCCATCTTGTAAACAGAACAGTTTGCTATATCAGTATCAACACCACAGCTTACCACTAACTCATATTGATACCACAAAAAATTAAATTTCTCACCCATAAAGTGAAAGAGATTTTCTCTGAGAAAAGGTATTGATATAAAATGTTCTCGTTTTGTGAAAGAAAATATACGATGAATTTGGATGAGTTTAACCAAATTAGAAACAAGAAGGTAATGAAGCCAAAAAATGAAACAACCCTCATATTTCCTTCAGTTTAAACAATGTGTTCCTAAGGGCTTTAAACTTGATTAAGAGTCATTAGTCCAGAAAGAGCAAATATGAGGGAGCATGACTAACTTATGGCACATACTATGGGCGGGTAGTGTCTCAAGTTCCAGTCCCTGCACCAAGGGCTATTTTTGTATTTTCTGTTAATTGAAGCACAGCCTGTCCTATACTCCTATAGGTGCGTTTGTATTGCACAAAAAATGAAGGCCAAAATCAAATCGAATTCCCCTATTTTACTTTACTGCCCACTGCTTCATTTGATGTATTTTGTATCATCATATACCATGTTCTGTTTTAAATTTTGCTTAAACTGATACAATAAGATTGTACTTTCTATGCTTTTAGCAAAAATTGTAAAGTATAAATATTTTTTAATTTCATATATAATTTGTATTTTTCGTTATACTATATTGTTTTAGCAAAAGTTATAAATAAACTACTACATTAACTGAAGATTAAATAAAATCTTGATTTCCTTTCTGCACAATCGTACAACCTCAGCAGAAAAGGGGGGTGCTCTTATCTCGACACATTGATTGTCTAAAACCTCCTAAGACATTCTGCTTGAATAAGTAGGTTAAATTCCTTCAGGAAGGAGACAAAAGTGAACCTGGGTCTCCCACTTCAGTCAAGTGTCTAGAACACTTCCCTATCAGCCATGCTCAGTTGTTTGAAAAGCTATAGGGACCTATCCACAGGAGAGAGTTCAAGTCTGGCTCCCAAGAGGTTGAAGGCCCTACCCTGCAGCCCTGAGAGAGGTGTTTCAGGGGTGGAATTATATAAAGACTCACCCTGGTTCTCAGCATTTTCCTATTGGTTACCACTGCTGAACTTCCCAGCTTCCAGAAACGCCCTGCTCAGCCTGCTGGTTGTTTTGGACACTGTGGGCTCCTGTACACATGCAGGGAGGCTGCTTCGAGGCACTGTCATTACAGCACATGGGAGTAGACTCAATTAAGCAAGTCTGCTGGTGCGTGGTAATTACCATGCGCCACCAGACTCCAGCATCACGTGTATCAGTGTCCCTGTGCTGAAAAATGGCAGTGGGACACTTTAAAGCCCATCCAATGAGTTTTAGGTCAAAGCGCTCCACCACCATTTTTCAGTGGGGACACTGATACACGTGACGCTCTGGGCGCTTTAATTAGCACAGCCCTCAGAGCCACAGACAACTATTGCTGTCTTCAGTTATCTTTATTCTTTTGTAAACAAAGTTAGGCAAATTGGAGGATGCATTCATTTTGTGCTGTTTTTCCTTTATAAAAGGAGTTTAGATTTTTTTTTCACAAGAGAGAAGGTAAGGCTTGTAAGAGTGAACAAATTCACCTACCCTATTTTTCCTGTAATACTGTGAACAACCGGAATTGTCATCAAAACTGCTCAGAAAAATAAACTTGACAGAGGCTGCTAATTTCACTTTTGGCCCTCTTAAATAGTGTTGAAGTTAAGCAGATGTTAAAAAAGAATTATCTAAGAAGCACCGAGGGAAAAGATTCAGTGTGCATGCCTACACATTAATGCGCTTTGCTAATGCACATTAAATTTAGTACTTCTATTGTGAGGTATTAGAAGAAGGTGCATTAGCCTATTTTAATGTGCATTAGTCAACACGCACAGGTTTTTTGTGATGCTTTAATGTGCATTAACATAGACCAATGGCACATTAAAGCACACATGTAGATGTGCCCATTATACTTCAGGGGTTTGGGTTGTAGCCGTGTTGGTCTAAGGACATAGGCAAACAAGGTTCCTTGGGTGAATTTGATATATTTTATTATTTGAGTTGGTCTAATAAAAGATATCAAATTCACCCAAGGAACCTTGTCTGCCATTATACTTCAGTTCACTTCAGTTAAAGACCAATTTTTTTAAAAGCATTTGAGGGTTTTTGACAAGATTGAACCCCCTGATACTAATACCATAATTGGGGGAGGGAGCACAACACCTAACTTGGCCTGTATACATCTTTTTTAAACAGTAAGTAACCTTTCCCCCCACCCTTTGCAGTGCCCACAATATATTAATGCTATCTATCAGAAAATAATCAAATTTATTGTTGGTCCCTTTAATCTGCTTTTATTTCAGTGTTATTAAACTGCCCTCTCTATTTAATCTCACTCTCAAATTATTTATTTTGTTGCATGTGTTCCTTATATTTATAAAAATTAACAGAAGTTAAAATAATTGAAGGGAAAATCTACAAGACAGTGATAAAGACTGAATTGTTGTGTAGATCAGAAATTAAAAAAAACATGTCCATGATAAGAGAGATGGAGAATGAAGGTGCTAACAGGGATTTGTAGAATCA
>NW_005841969.1:1383994-1387096 GCF_000455745.1 Alligator sinensis
AGATCATGTAAGAAACAAGGGTGTGGCAACAAAAGTGAGATAAATGAAGAAATGCTGAGCAAGAGCAGACTTGAGAAGTTTGGGGAAAATAGCCAGAATGCCTGAAGATAACATGAGGAAAAAAAAGTTCAGACCTTGAGAGTCAGGAACAGAGCAAAGAGGGGAAGACCCCAAAAGATGTGCAGGTGTATGAAACAAGTTGTGTGTATATTTGATGTTTTAGAAAAGATGGCGATGGACAAAAGCTTGAGAATGAGAGCCACCTGGTAAGAACCAGTTTGAAAGAAGAACAGAAACTAGAGCAATCTTGCGTCATTTTCACACTTATTTTTCAGCATGCTTTTTATCTCATAGCTAAATTAATATCTGAACTACTCAAGTGTATCACTGCTACAAGTTTCTTTTCAGAAACTGACCAACCTCCTACACCATTTCATCTAGAGCGATGTCAAATTCATCTGGCCCCACAAGCTGGATGCTGGATGAGTGGTACAGAACTGGTCCACAGGCCGAACTGGGCCCATACAACCACCTCCCCACCACCCATATCAGATCTAGCGCATCTGGCACTCATTCAGCCACACAGCACCCACTCTGGGACCCATGCTGCACATGGTGCCTATTCCAGAGCAAGTGGGGGGAGTAGGCGCACCATGTATAGCACAGGTCCCAGAGTAAGTGCCACAGGTACATCACAGGCCCTGCATGTGGAGCCAGTCCAGCATGCACCACATGCTGTGTGGGTCCACTCTGGACCCCAGAGCAGCACCATGGGCCAGATCCAGCCTGTAGGCTATATCTTTGACACTCCTGATCTAGAACTGTCATGTCAGTTACAAATTAAATAACTGGTAAATAATCATTAACCTTGGTGGCAAAACTGATTCAATGGGATGAAAATTTCTCCTTAAAAACCAAATCTCACAAACTTGGCATGTGCTCCAATCATTCAAATATTATTAAATATTCCTCTAAGTACTTAAAGATAAGGATAGGCGTAAATTTTCAGGATTAGTATGAGTAAGGTAAAAATGTGCGGGACTACTACAAGTAATTTTTGTTTATTCCATAATACTAAAGCCAGGTTTTCAGTAATACAAATGTGTTTAAGCAGATCTGGAATTGTATACACAGGCTGCCTTGTAGAAAGATGTGACCTTTAACTTTGCTATCTATTCCACCCCAAAATTATTATAGTATTTTTGTGTATACACATCTAGTTTTTCTTTGCAACAGACTTTTAGTCCACAACTGTCTGATTCTCAATAGAAAGGGGGGAGCACAGGAATCTATCCTTGAAGTCAGCATCCTTTTTTAAAATAGGTTTTACTATGCAATGTACTAAGGATTGATGAAATTTAGATGGATTCATGGGATTCTGTTTTGAAATCATCCCTGATTTCTCATATCTGATCAACAGAAACAGTGGAGAAGAGAAAGGACAAAAGCTTGTTAAAATCACCCTCAGTTGCAGATGGGGATGGATCCAAGATTTGGCAAAGGAGGGTGTGAGAGCAGCCACCTGTGCTGCAGAAGTAGCATCCCTTCCTCTCACCCTCTTCCCCACAACCATCACTGGGCAGACTATGTAGCCAGAGTCTGGGGACATTTTAAAGTCCCCAAAGAATATAAGAATCCCCCCTCCATGTTCAAAGGCAAACCTCCTCCACTCCTACTCATCTGTGCTTTCTTTCACCTCTGTCCTGTGGGAGCGGGAAGTTTCAAAACTGTTCCTGCCTACTCCAGCCAGCTGGGAACAGTGGCAATGTGAGGGAGGGGGTCCTTCTCCCTGTGCCTGCTCTTGAGGGCTTAGGCAGGGTAGGGAAACCTACCCATCACTACTACTGCTGTCACTGTTCCCAGCCCACAGCCCAGCTGTGACACTAGCACAGCAAAGCACAGTAGCTTTGATGCTTCCCCCACCCCTCTCCCCCAACAGTGAGGAAAGCAGCAGGCATTTAAAAAGGTCCCCAGAAGCTACCAGGCGTGGTTCAGTCCAAAAGATGGGTGCAGCTAAGCCACTACACCAACTCTAAATCCACAGCCGGTTGCAAACAGCGTTGAATAATCTCAGATCCTACCTAATAATCCCTGCCCTGGGCTCCAAAGGAAAAAGAAACAAAATCCCAATGTCCCTGTATCTCAGGCATTGCAGACAGTTTTTTAGTCTCAAGCCTGTCCCTTGCACTCTGGGCAGGCTAACCCTTGTGATTCACCCTGGGAGAACTGTCCAGGGGAAGACCTGTTCATTGCACTCTGGGCAGGCTGACTCCTAAGAGTTTCCCTCAGTGTGGGAAACTCGACTGCATAATTATGTGGCAATGGTAGACTGCATTCACGCTTCTCCCATAGCTTGCTCCTTGGCCTTTTCACTAGGAGAAAGCAAGACTAGAGGGCATCCAAGGCCTCTGAGTTTCAGGGCTTGCAGGTAGGATACCTGCCATGGATTTGGGAAGTGTCTGAAGCCCAGGGCTGATGGGTCTGGGAGGAAGGATATTTAACCAGTGGTAGAACCACACACACAGATTTGAATGATTAACCTCTGCTCAGTTGAAATTTGGAACTTGACTGTTGGGCTTTGCCCACTAGAATTTGGAACTGATTTGGCCCTTGAAGTTACATTTTTTTAAAATCTGGCATCAAATTAATCTGCATTAGGTTATCAAGAATCAATGCTCTTAAAGCATCTAATGTAATTTATATTATGGCTTATACATGTTCAAGAAAGGACCTAATCATGTTCTGCAAGAGATACTTCAGCACAGATACAAAGTTTGCTCACTCTTAGTTTTCCATACGAGAGTGTGGTCTGCTTATATAGAAGATGATGTGGGAGAGGAAAAGTTCAGACTACCTCAGACAGAGTAAGCCCAGTACTAACTACAGAGAGAGAAAACATAAGACTCCCAGAACTAGCACAGCCAGGTTGAGGTAGCTGAGAGAGATCACCACCATCCTGGCCTTACATTTTTGTATAGTCCTTCCCACATCTACAAGCTCTAGGATTCTGAGGATGTCCCATTTAGGGACTGCTGTTCTGTCAGAAGTGACTGCTCCTCCCCAAGGAATCTGGAAGTTGTGCAGCACTGAAACTAGGGAAAG
>NW_005841969.1:1387119-1399914 GCF_000455745.1 Alligator sinensis
GGGAAAGAGACCATCTCCAGTGTTGGATGACTGTTCTGGAGGTTATCTGAGTCAGCTCCAGTGCAGTCTGGCATGGCCCTCTTTTTTTTTCCTGAAGAAATGGGAATTTAGGAATAGTGGTATGGGATTTCACAAATAAAGGAGTGTAGACCTGGATTAATTTCAGATCAAGATAATTTGTGCTATATCTTTGAGTTTTTTCCATGGGAAATGATGGGCCTGTTTATCTTAGCATATTTTCTAACAATGGGTGTCCAACAGCATTAGGTGAATGCCATTTTAGCATATTTTAGCTACTAAACATATACCTGTAAGTAAAATGAACTTTCTTCTGTGCCATCGGATTCCAGTGTGGACCAAAACTACCTGTTGCTTTGCAGCTCCAGTTGGGAGTATGTTCTTCCATCCGAGATGCTCCTTCTCAACGTTGGATTCCAGAAGGAAAACTGGAAAACAGAGGGTCAGGACTACACAGTAATATCTGCCTTTCATACATGCTCTTTTTTTCCCTTTTCAGGAGTTGAGGCATATTTCCTGGGTGACAGTTTTTGTTTACCTCACTTCAGCAGTTTACCTCACCTCCAAACAGTTGTAGAATTGAGGAACTATTTTATCAACATTCACAATCCTTTCTGGATAACTGCCTTCCTTTTTCCTCTGCTTTCTGCAGTACCTCATCTTTTATCTGAAACTCCCCTCTACACTGCACACGTCAGAGCCTCCTTTGCTAGGCATTCTCACCTCTCTAAAAATATCCATGAACTTTTTATTCTTCTTAATGTTGTGTAGCAAGGAAACTTAGCTCTCAAGATCAGCAATCTCGTTCTTAGGTGCTCAGGAAATCAATGCACATATACTCCCTTGGATGCCTGTACCATATCTAGTGCTGCTCTGATTCACAGCCCTTCATACCCTGCACAAAAGAGAGAGAGATAATGAAAGAATTCAGCAGCCAAATCTCACTATTTTCCCCTTCTTCCTAAAAAGGTTAGCTATAAGAAAAACAGAAGGGTCCATTTTTGACAGAGCAACAAAGGGTTTTATGTGGCACTATCATCATCCTTGCTGTCAGACACATGTGTTGTTAGTCTGAGATGCTTTTTTGAATTTTTTATTATTTTTTAATCTTTTGTGCTAAATGAATAACAAAAATCTGGCACTGTTATAGAAATCTCCAAATCTCAGAGCAGTAAAACTGAGTTACAGTCTTCTAAATCAGTCACATTTTGTAATTTTATGGGAAAATAAATATCCATACTTTTCAGCACATTACACTTGTCATTCTCTTTTTCTTAAACAGGTCTAAAATAAATTAGACACTCTTCAACACTTTTCCACTCTGTCATTCAACAGTTAAGGCTATAGGAAAAAAAATATATACTCTTCTGCTGAATAGATAGATATTTAACAGATGTACGTTCATTTTAACCCATTTGAAGGGAACAGTACCATAAAACCTTTAGATATTTGGCAGTATTAATTTTTTTAGTGACACTAAAGTTAGCCACTGGAGTCATCATATTCTTGGATGAATGATAATCATTATAGTAGGACAATTCAAGACAAACATGTGTAATAAAATAGGCCAATTAAATCTGCAGGTTAATCCTGTGTAATGCATTTTCTGAAGGGCTGCTTTATTCCTAATTACTGTACCCGAAGGAACCAGGGCCTTGGGTCAATGGGACATCAGTTTATGCTAAAAGTTAAACACCTGCTTAAGCGCTCTCTTGAATTGGGACCTAAATTCTTATGATTATCTAATCTACTCTAATGCTGTCAGTTGTGACCAGGCAATGATCTCTTGTTTTAAACAAGTTGGAGATGATTTTCTTTTTTCATCTGATTTGCAAGTGCTGAAGGAGGAGCTCAGAAGGAGCTTCCTAAAGGTCAAATGAATATTTCTGAATGTTCCACAAATACTTCTCCGCTGCTTTTCCGTTTCTTCTGGTGAAGAGGCTTACTTTTTAAAGGAAATATAAAGACACTCTTAACTTGTGAAAAATCTGACTCAAGAGTACTTTGGTCAAGTAGAAATCAATGAGAATTAAAATATGCTAATTGATTATTTCCTGCAGGCAGGCAAAAGGATATGCCTGTAGTATTCCATTTACTACCAGCTAGCCAGGCATCAAAAACAATTGGAAGCCAGCATGATGAGCTAATTACTATTCATTTCCTCTATTTCTCATCAACCATTTGTCCAATTTCAATAAGCTGGATATTTATATTGAAGACCTATGCAATACAGAGATTTCAGTAGATATTCAATACTAAACTCCTTCCAGTGTTCCTAGTGAAACATGGTGAAACTTGTAGAGTGTCTAACTCCCTTCTTTGTTCATGTAAAAATGTATCTATATATCAGGTTTGAAACAGTTTGTGAACTTCCAGCTGCTAAAAACATGCTGGTATTTGCATTGCTGCAACTGAACCTATTTGAAAATATTTTTTAACATCTAGATTTTGCAAAAACAAGTATTGCACATGCCTCCCTACATGTTATTGCCCAAAGCATTGTTCACTGCAGAGCAACATTTTTATACTCTAGAGTGGGAGACCTATAGCGGGGGTGCCAGCCATAGAGCAGGGATGGTCATCCTTCAGCATGTGTACTACAAGTAGCATGGGTGTCCATGTGTGGCACAGAACAGATTGGGGAGCGGACCAGCAACAGAATGGCAATAGGGCAGGAAACAAAGCAGAGCAGGTAGAGAAAAGGGATCAGAGCGGTATTCAGGGAAGATACAGGGATAATTTGTGGCATGCCTGCCAAACAGGTTAGTCCCCACTGCCATAGAGCATCTTCATAGATTTGAAGCATGCAAGTAGGAGGAGTTGGTGGGATGAGCTTGGGAATATCTTTGCTGGGACATGCTCTCTCCATTAGCTAGGCATACCATAAGAGACCTAGGGCAAGATGATGCAGGAAGATTTGTGACAGAGCCAGGAACTGAACTCAAGTTCCCAAATTCCAGTGTAATGCTTCATTCATTAAACCATCCTTCTAGTTGTGCACTTGAGGCATACATTTTAGAGGTAGCTTAATACTCCGATTGACCTTTCACTGAGTTTTTGCTAAATCTGATTCATTGGACTCACACTAAAATCACTAAGTGAGGTATTATCTCCTAATAAATTTAGTCAGAACACACATTAAACACTTAAAATACATCTTATTTAATTAAAATTCATAATTGGCGACAATTAAATAAAGTTTCTTCACTCGATTTTTTTCCTTTTCAATTCAGCCTAACTATAGGTATAGCATCAAGTTGCCACTTTCCCTTTACATTTTTTGCAAAACATTTTTCCTTCTTATAGATTTTTTTAACATACTTTCACAAGAGGAAATGTAATGCAACCTTGGGGAAAGCATTTTGTTTTCTCTGTAAAAGAAAAATGAAGAGGGCTGCATCAAGAATTCAGTTCCCAGATCATACTGAAGAGCCATTCATTCAGATTGTGTCAAATCATGCACTACTTGCATTCTGGGTTACTCAGAAGATGACCCATAAGAACAGGGTGGTTCAGAACCTGAACATACTACTAGTTAGGATGGTTTGAAGTTTCCTGTGAGACTTAAAATTATCTCAGGTTCAGTGGATGTGGGCTGATGAAGCTTGTGAAGTCCACCACAGACCCTTTCACCAGCCATCCCACAGACTTAATTTTGGCCTTTCTTACCTACTGTACTGGTGCTGTGATTATCTACTGCTGACATGGGCATTTTTTGCAGTATGACATGTTTTTGTTAGCAGTCTTCATTGGATTTTCTGTGAACTGGTGATACCAGTGGTATTGCCAGGTAGAGGATGAAAATTATTTTGACCTTGCTTAGACCTGGTTTCTCCTTTTTAGGCTATACAGCCCTTTTTAAAAAATGATAAGCCCACCTTCATAATATTATCACTATTACCTTGTGGGATAATGCTCTGCTGTCAATCATCTTATGGTTTTCAGTTCAAGTCACCCACCCATCTAAGTTGTTAATTCTCTCTGACATTTTCCTCTATCTTTCTTCAAGAGATGAAAGAGTATATTGAAACATATTGTGCAGAGTCTCAAGGGCCATGTGTAGATGAAACAAGAGGCATGTTTGCGTGACACTTTAAAGCGGACTAAATGCTTATGAACCACTTTAATGGTGTCAGTGTTTGCACGCCTTGGCAGCATATTCCGCATTAATTCCAGCCACTGTAGGAAATTCAGCAGCATAATGCGCCTTAAATGACTTGGGGCACAGCAAACTAAAACTCCTTTGAGCAGTTTTAGTTTGCTGCTCCTACAGCCATGGAGCAAATCACTGGGCTCCGTGCAGCTCCACAGCTGTGCAGGAAGCCGGTGCAGGCAGCCTGAAAGCAGTCGAGGAAAGCAGCTTCACCCAAGAAAAGCAGCGAGCCTGATCTTTTTATTTCTTCCTCCCCTGGAGCCTGCCTGCCTGAGCTGTACAGGGGCCCTCTACAGCTGCGGTGCCCCCTGGGACTGCCCAAGTCAGGTGCCTGTGGGTAGGTCCTTTCTGGGTGGGGGGGCCGCAGCTGCTGTGGCAGGGGTCTGGTGCTTCTCTCCACCGCCCCACAGCCCAGGGCCCAGTCCACCCACTGGCAGCTCGCCAGAAGCACTTCCGGTCCACTTTCGGGTACACTGCGGAGCGCCTGCCTCCCGGTTTGGCTGGTACTTTCTGGGTCTGGGGAGGTGCCTGGGGTCCCCCCGCACCTGATTGCTGAGCCGGGGGAGGGTGGGGGGAGTCCCCCACATGCTCAGTGGTAGACCCAGAAGTGGACCAGAAGTACTTCCGGTCTACTTCTGGGTCTACCACTGAGCACACAGGGGGGGCCTGCCATGCTCCTGTAGGATACTCCATCCATCCATCCCATCATCTCATCATTCATGAGCCACACCTGGTACCTCAAGGCATGTAGAAAAAACATTTAAAGCTGTGTCTATGGCCAAATCGCTGATTCTCTGAATCAGAATCAAATCTTCAGATTTGGATTTGGCCAAATCAAATCGGGACAGTGATCTGAATCAATTAATCAAATCACTGTCCCCCGAATCCGGATCGAATACGGCCCACTTCTCATACCCCTACTGTTTTTCTCTAGTTTCTATTACAGCACTAAGCTACAACAGAACATTAGTAAGTTCCTGGTGCATGCACTGGGAGAGTTCTCTCAGCCAAGGAGGGCATAAAGAGCCTCATGCTGTACACGGCAACCTAGTTTAGTGCTCCTAAAAGATAGCACATTCATTTTTAAAATAGAAACAATTGTGGAGTGTGTATGCACTGTGTCCTTCCACTACGAAAAATAGCTCTTGCAAAGGAATAAAGAAAGTAGGAAAAGTTTACATTTTTTTCCCGGTTTTTAACCCACTCGCTTTTATAAGATTCCCTAAACTCCTAGGTTCCTTTTCCCTCCTCTTATGCACTAGAAACTATGCTGACCTTTTAGCAGCAGTTTATGGACCAGAAGCAAACTTAATTTCTATTATAAAAAGAAATGAGCAGTTTCCAGTGCAGTCTTTGTAGCAGACAATCCCTTTAGAATGCTCAAGCCCCACAAACCGTCACTGAAAAGGGAGGAGAGCAGAGACCTTGAAATCTCACTTTTTTGCCTCATTCCTGTCTCAGTCTTATCACTCATCTGCTTCTCTTCACAAGTTTCCCACATCCTTCTTATTGTCTTTGTTCCTCTATTAACTCCCCTCCCCCATCCATTTGACATAACACAGCCACAGGGATTTAATGTTGAAATCCCAGCTGTGCACTATTGGGAATTGGAGCACAGTTTTGACATTACCCAACGGCCAAATCAAGCTATGCTTTAGGCAACTGGTGTCCAGAACCACAGATATCTTTGCTCCCCTCCTCCAAGCCAAGGTTCTTTTCTGTCTGTTCTCCCCTTCGATTTTGTTTTTCTAGTCTCCACCTGTAAACAGGATTTTTTTATGTTGGGGGGAGGTGGGAGAGAAGGATGGGGGTTACTGTGTTTACATGCAGGCAGAGCACTAAAACTACTTAGATTTTTGTTCTGGGTGCTCAGACCTGACAATACAGCAGAGTTTACAATTCTGGTAAGGTTTCTTTCACTGCTTTCATACTACAACATTATGATTCATGTAAAGGGTTAACATTCAATAGAAAACAATGATCCTTGTAAATGCATGGTATCCCTACAATGTATGAGATGCAGGCTTGCATACACCCAGTGTAGTTTATTCCATATTTTTATGCTTATCCACTTGAATGTGCACATCTCTTAGTAACCAGTTCTTATCAGTCCACCTCAGTACTTCTCAGATATACACAGGACAATATTCACCCTTTCTTTCGTCCATAAAGACTAACCCACAGGACAGCATTCAACATTATGCTTTTCTGAGACATAAAAAATAGTCATATTTAAATCATTCTGACTGAAATAAGATTAAAGAAACAGCAAAACAAAAGTAAAGTCTGTATAAGCAACTACAGTATACATCTCCCTTGGAATGTATACATGCTGTATGAAGTGCAACTAACAAAATGGTTGCTGTTCTTAGAGACAGGCTCACTCTTTAGAAATAGAAAGGGAAAAGATTTTTAAAAAGCATCACAATAACAACTATGCACCACTGAACCTGCTTGTGCTTTGACTTGTGCATGTTTCTGCAAGAGAATACTTACATTCTAGTGGTTAGGCGGCTTAGGTGAATAAAGGAAAGAGTAGAAAAGAGGAAGGAAAGCAAACCATTAATGCTTCTACAGTTTGAGCACTGAAAGTCTGAACAGTTTCTTGTTTAGCATTTAAACATCACCATGCTTATATATAAACCATAGAGACACAAAATATTTATTTAAACATTAGTCTATTATTTACTTCTCTTTGATAGCATTTAACACATTAATTGTATTATTCTTTTCTTGAAAAGAATAGGTAACCTGAAAATTGATGAAGTGGGAAGAAAGCTGATACTTTATTCCTAGAAGTTGTATCTAGTTAAGGTATTACCCTCCTGCACAAGCCAAAAATTCCACCTATCTTTATTATACATCTTTGATGTACTGATATCACACACTGAACACAGCATGCATCTCATGAAACTTTGCTATGAACTATTTTTCCTCTAGTGCTCCTATTAGAACAGCAGGAGGTACAATATAAGTTTGTTACAACTAGAGAACAACAGCTGTGGGTCAAAGAAAAAAATCGGAGATAGTAGCAGCATCAAGAATATTTCTGTTTCATCATGAAAATAAGTGTAGAAGAATCCTTTAAACAATGTTAAGTATTAATGTTAGATATTAAAAGTTACATAGACACAATACTTTATCCCATTATAAATCACTCCAAAGTAATATAAGAACTTTTGTTATAAACAGCTTTTAGCAGTTGACATAAGCAAAGGTATCTACAGTCTTACCTTTCACACAGTAATAAGATAAAATTGCTTCTACTAAGTTTAGACACAGGAAGGTATCAAACAGAGTAACAAGATTCAATATCTGAAATATATCAGTCTCATGACATTTCCTAAACCATAAGTAATGAAAATGTACATGGCTATTGTGTTACTGTGCATTGTTGTTACATATAGTAGTCCAGCAGCAACATTCAGTTCCATGCCCATTTTAAACAACATATGTCATCTAGAACCTATTTCTGGGGCAAAAAGTGGGTGGCAGATCTTCCCCATTAGAGATTACTTTTCAAAGGCAGAGGTTAAACTTTTCTATACTAGAATTCCTAGGCTAGGGACAAACATTCAAAAATCCTGAGCCTGAATTGATTCAATCTTTACAGGTTAGTCTAACCTGGCTAGGCTAAACCTGTTTGTAACTGCACAGACCTCCCCTCTGTACAGAAAAAAATTCAGGCACATGCCTACAGTGGCTCAGGCTAGAAGATGGGGGTGCTAGAGCATCCTTCCTTTCCCTTTCACAGAGCTGAGCTGGCCTGGCTCAGTGTTTATCAGCCCATTAAGAAAACAAAGCCTCTCTCCATTAGTTCAGATTCTTCTTAAACAGATTTTCCAAGGAAGGACCTGTTGATTAGCTCCAAAAATCCTGTCTACCTTTGTTGTCTCCCACAGCATAGACTGTAGCCAGCAGACTACAGTCTCTGCCAGAGCTGCAGCCAGGAAGCAGAGAGGAGGGGTCAGCCCTGCTTTGGAGCAGGGAGCCCTGCCCAGCCCCAGGAGCATGCCCGGATGCTGGGGGAGTCTGGTTTATCTTAAAGCAGCAAGGGGTCTGGGACAGACATTGCATAACCCGGTTTGACCCCAATCAGTTAAGTCTGATACTACATTCAACCAGGTTTATCTCAAACCAGTTTCGGCCATTTTCAAACTGGTTTATATGCACTGAACAACTGTTCTGTTACAGTTTTAAACCAGTTTCTGATCACTTAAACTGGTTTATGTGTAATGTCTATCCCAAGGCCTAGAGAAGAATAGTTTCATCTCATATAACTAGAAAGAGAAAGCAAGCAGGCAAAGACACATTGCTCCCATCAAGACTTTTCTACAACTACTTGGTTAGGCACCTATGGCATAGAAAAATCCTTGGGTTGCCTGGTCCCAAGCCTCAGGGGATGGGCCAGGGGCAAGGCGGGAGGAGCTGCTAGAGCTCACTGTGCCCTGGCTAGCACACCAGCTCCTTGGGACTACAGCTAATCAAATAAGCCCTGAGGGCCCTTTTCTTTTGGTGCACCCTGCAGATTCCAGGCACAGCAAAGGACTAAAATCTGGTCTCCTTTGTTGTTCATCCTCTTCTTTATTCTAATTTATTCCATATTGTTCTTTTCTTCAGTCTTCTTTTCTGTACAGAATTTTTTTTTTCTTTATAAGCACCTTTCTTTCCTCTCCCTGTTCCTCCAATTCTCTTCCTCATCACATTCCCTCCCCTTTTTTACATTCCAGTCGTTCTACCTCACTTGCCAACCTTCAGCGTGGAGAAAGGGATTAATTTCTCTACACCGTGCATTAGAGACAGGATGACTCTTCCTATAGTCCTAATTCTTGTCCACTGGGAGGATGCAGACTGTTGTGGGGGCCTGTGTCAAATGCAGTAGGGAAGAGGTTGCTCTGTGCAGTGAAAAATCTGCTTGGTTGCACAGTAGAGGAGTTGGCCATTTGTGCTATTTGCAATGCAACATACCCCAGGTCTCCAAATGTCTAGAAGTTTGGTTTGTTTTTGTTTAATTTGGGTTCTGTTGCACACTCTTCTAACAGCCTTTCTGCTGAAAAAATCTCTTTCTATACATACTACTGCGATAGGCAGGGAAAGACAAAATGCTTGTGTGGGCCTGTAGGAAAGCTGCCTGTGCAGACTATGGGAAGACAAAGGAGAAGTGTGCTGTAGTGCTGAAGAAAAGGAGACAATGGGAAACTGGGAGGGAATTGAGTTTTAATTGCTGCTGAGGGCTTTTTTTTTTAAAAAAGCTAATGTTAACATTTCTTTCTGATCGTTTATTTCTTCTGTAAGAATATGGAACAGCCCCCTGTGTGTTTAGAGGGCATGGAATATAGTGCTTCCAAAAACAGGGAGAGATGTTGCTGTTACTTGCCAGATCCTGGAGCGAGGCTGATCCACATGAAACATGGAGAGAAGAGTATGTGTGCAAACATACTTAAAACACATCTATATACTACCTTTGCCCATGGTGCTCTCTATATGCAGCGTGGTGCTCTCCTATTTTATGACTGGTTACAAATTAGTTCTAGCAGGGCAAAATCTACAGCTAAAGATCAGGTGGACTTTGCAGTCTCTTCCCCTAGTCATACCTCTTCCCCAATAGTCTGACCGCGCAAAGAGGAACTGGCAAGAAGACCTCTGCCCTACCAGATCACCCTTCCAGAATCTCAAACTATCCTGGGAGTGGCTCAGTGCAAAGCAGATGCACCAGAACAGAGAATCTGGTGCAGGAATTATACTGCTCCCTGAATGTTTCACTCTCATCCCTTCTAGTACTCAAGTACCAAGAACAAACTATTCGCTTTAAGCTCTTCAGGGCAAAGACTGTCAGGTCCTAAGGTAGTTGAAGCCTCTGGCTGCTGCTATAAAAAAAAAAATGATGTAGATCCTCTCCTACACAAGAATAAATAATCCTTAGAAATGACCCCCATTGTTATTTGTCAAGTGGTTCTCCCTGCTGTGCAAGTACAAGGAATGAGAGAAAGATAAACACCTTGCACATTTGAGTGTTGCATAAATAACAAACAAATGTGCAGCTGTTAGTAACAAGGCAAAGAAAATGTGGAATGCAGATACTGATGCAGGAAGAGGCAACAATGGAGTACACCAAAGGTACAGGCTGTCTGATTGGGGTCACTTGGCAGAATGAGTATGAATAAAACGTTTTGTTTGTTGTGTTGCAGAGATCACAGCTGGACATTCATCTGACTGCCTGATAGAGTTCTACTTACAAATAATTGAAGAACACCCACTGTAATTATGTCTTTAAAAATAAACACAAACACGGATAAAGTTGAGGTAGGCCTAAACTCCAGTATTCAGATCCAAGCTTTCCTATACAATTCCGTTCACTCAAGAAGTCCTACAACAGGCCATTCACTGACATCCTTCCATAACACACAACCAGTGCTTGTAGGAAAATACTAGTGGTGGTCTGTTCCACCATTTACTGGGACATCAGACAAGCCCACTGATCCCCTAGGGTGGGGGTAAGGAGCAACAGGCCGTCACTATGTATACATAATGTAGCAAGGGGAAATGCATATTCTTGTAGTCATCAGCAGTTTTTTAAAAAAAAAGATAACTCATAAAATTCAATCGCTTCTTCACAGCATGACTCAAAATGTCCTCCGCTAACCCTGACCACATAATGGAAGATCAGCCAGCCCAACCACTGAAGTAAAATGACCTAGGATCAAACATACTAAATTAACCCTGTTAAAAGTATAACAAATTCTGTGAATTTCATCTATTTTTGCAGTCACTGCTCCAATCTGGTAATCTCAAAATATATAAAAAACAAACTTCAGTTAAAAGTAGCTCTCATAGAATGGTTTTTTCAGCATTAGTTTAGAAATGAAAGAAACTACATCAAAAGAATGTGTAAACTTTCTGATTTCCCTGTACAAAAAAATTACTAGTCACGCTTAAGGCTCCAAACTTCAACAGATATATGCATGTGCTTTGCTTTATGTATCATGCATAACCCCCTGGAAATCCCTAGGCTGGAATACTGAAGTATAAGACCCTAACTAAAACCCCAGTTGCATTTGTGCAGGTATATTCCTCCCCTGGGCAGATACAGTTGCAAGATCAGAGCTTAATTGACTGAACAGAGAACTAGCTTCCCTATCCTGCAGTCTGATCCACACAGGAAGACTCTGCACCTGTGTGGAGCCCCACTGAGGTGAATACAGCATGAGAGTTCAAACATACACCTGCCTTGGTCTGATTACTGGATCATGGCTTTACTGACTTCAGAGGGAAAACAAACTATACACAAAGAGCTGTCAAATGCACACAAACAAACTAAAAAGACAGGGATGGGTTCCTTTCCTTTAATCTCTTTTAGTCATGGTATTATTAAGTATTCCTTTTAACAAGAGTGAGTGATTTTGAAGTGGACAGTGTATCTAGAATGTAGGGAGATCCCACACAGTCAGAGATTTACCATCTATAAATATATGGCTAGACAGACACTTTTTTTTTAAAGAAGCCTTAATTTTCTGAAGCACGGTATGTCCAAATCCCAGCATAAGAATCTCTTCTGTACAACAAAGGTCTCCTTGTTAAAATTCTGCACAGGCATGTTTCCTCTCCTCTCCCTCAGGTACCATTCTTTCTACATACACTACAATAACAACTGTTCCTTTACTAAGATTGAACACAATAACCAGGTTTTTGTAGAGGATAATTAACAGCCAGCAGTGAGTCTTCGCATTTATTCAATGGTGTATGAATGAGTTATGAAAATTCTCTTTACTGGAGAAATAATATGATATCATACTGTTCACATATGTTTTGCTTCTTGCATGATATTGTATTTTTGGTTTTTATCATTTCAAATGAGAAAAAAGTACATAAATATGATCATACATTCATATTTATAGAGCTATTGCTATATATATTTGTCTCCCTTTTTGTGATTAATAAAACCCTCTATTCATAATTTTCATTGGACCCAGATCCAGTGCTCACTCTGAACATTATTGAAAATTGCTATACCCTGGTCAGCAGCAGAGGGCTTAAGCCCCTCAGTTGTTTCAAGCTCTATAGAGTTCAAGTTGAAATTCTGCCGCTGAATCTACACAGCCTTCCCAGAGTCTTCTGCAAGCCTAGAACCATAGGGTTTTCACAATCACAAAAAAAAAATGGTCTCAAAATTTATAAATCCAACATGGTTACCATTAAAAAAATGCTAGTTGTTTTTACACAGTAACAAGTGCGCTAGTGCTGTCATTTCCCAATGTAAAAAGAGTCCATTGGTTAAACAAACCAACAGTAACCTTATTCAGCAAATGCAGACCTACAGGTGAGCGTGCTGTCTGGAATTCAGAATACCAGAGTTCAACGTCCTGCTTTATCATGGATTTCCCAAGTGACCTTCAGCTGGGCCAGTGACTTCGGCTAGATTCACAAGGGAACTTAGATGTTGCAAACTGATGTTGCAGCATTTTAATTGTAGGCACCAGGGTCCCGTCAGCAGAATCCATTATCCAGAGTGTGGTAATATGGGGCCTCCATGTGGTTCCTGTACAACACACACGGAGAGTTAGGTGCCTCAGCATAGAGTTCACAGCTTGTGCACTGAGCTGGGAGCTATGAAGCTAGTCAGCAGG
>NW_005841969.1:1399945-1401361 GCF_000455745.1 Alligator sinensis
CACAAGTACTGAATCCCACCCCTCTCTAGGGAGATACCTACCTCCCTTTGTGCATGCAAATCGAAGTGTGCCATGGGGTGCCATACAATATCAGCACTGTTAGGTGTGAAAACATGGCCAGCAGCCAGAGCATCTCCTGGGAGGACCAAGCCTCCATGTCTGCCAGTGCCCACTACTGTGGCATGCACCGTGCTGCTTTTTTTCACAGCCTGTTTTTTGCTACCAGGATTTTCTGGTAGCAAATTTGCAGTGCAGGGCACATTTTAATATGCCAGGGCACATTTTAACTTACCAGGCATGTAGTTTGTGGCACCACAAACTGCACATGCCTGCACGACTGGATCTGGCCTCTGATTCTATGGTACAGAGAATCTCACATCCTAGGCAAGTGTTCTAACCACTTGGCCCTTCCATAAGGGGAGAGGGAAAGGTTACAACCATCACTATTTCTTAATGAAGCCAGCTGCCACTGCTGTGCACAAAACTAGTTAGATCATGTACCAGATTAGGCCTCTCAGGGAACAGGTTAGAGAATGCTTTGTTTTATCAGATCCTGACAGGGCTCAGAAGTAAAACTGGCATTGGCACTGAGCGGCTTGGCACTGGCAGCACAAAAATCTTCCTGAGGATATGAAAAACCAGGTTCAAAGTATGCAGGGAAATTTGCTGGTGAAAATTTAAATACATATAGGGTTAGAGGATTGCTCTTTAGACCTGAATGTGGCACCTACATTCTGCTTAAGTCCCACTTACCTAGCCCTTAGTTTCTCTGTGGCTTAGGTCCCATCTGTAAACTCAGGATATTTTCCAACCCTATCTTCATTTAAGATTGTGAGGTCTCCGATACTCTGGCAGAGATGACCATAAAAGAACCTTGGATATATGAAGTAGTATCTCAGATGTCACTCTATAGCAGTTGTTGGCAAACAGTGACTTCTTTTAAAGGTTGCCACTGTAAAGGATGACTAAATACATTTTGATTATGCTTACAACAGGCAACTTGTCCCTCTGTGATCCTATACTTCATGAGATTACTGCCCTCCTCACTCTACTGTTCTTGAAGAGTTTTATACTTCCTTTCTCTTCCTCCCTATATAGTTCCCACTTTTTGTCTGCCTACAAAGACTGTCAACCAATCACTCTCAACCAGGGTGCCATCGCACCCTGGGGTACCTTAGGATGCTTTCAAGTGTGCCATGGGGTGCCACATAGTGTTAGCATTGTTTGGTGTGCAAACATGATCCACAAGATAAACCCAGGGTTTTTACATGGGAATCCACAGTGTTAAAAATATTCTGACCTGTTGTAGTCTTTCTGAGTTCTGTGCAACAGAAAAATTCATAGATTCATAGATGTTAGGGTCGGAAGGGACCTCAATAGATCATCGAGTCCGACCCCCTGCATAAGCAGGAAAGA
>NW_005841969.1:1401648-1406586 GCF_000455745.1 Alligator sinensis
AGGGGAAGTATCACCTCTTTGGATCTATTCGTCATGCATCTGCTGATGCACGATAAAGTGCCATTGGCTTTTCTGATGGCTTCGTCACACTGCCGACTCATGTTCATCTTGGAGTCCACTAGGACTCCAAGATCCCTTTCCACTTCCGTGCCACCCAGCATGTCATTCCCTAGGCTGTGCTGGACATTTTTCCTCCCTAGGTGCAGCACTTTTAATTAGTCTATTATTTTTCTGTTGTCAAAAAACAAATGAAAATTAAGAGCTGGCATTTTCTGAGGAGTGCTTTGAGGCTATTAAGGGGTGCCTTGAGTCTAAAAAGGTTGAGAATCACTTGTCTATCCACAGTTGCAGATATCTCTAACTCTCTTTTTGTGCTCTAATATCCGTTGAAGCATCAAATGTCTGGAGGTAAATATAAACCATACTGCATTGTGCTGAAATGTATTTAATTCTTAATTCAAGAGATTTCCTTGGTATTTTGATTTCACTAAAAACTATTCCATTATTCTTTCTACCATTCAGTGGCTATATATATATAGCCACTGAATGGTAGATATATATATATATACCATTCATCTATATATAGATATATATATATCTATATTGATATATATATATAGAGAGAGAGAGAGTGTGTGTGTGTGTGTGTGTGTGTGTGAGACAGAGAGAGAGAGAAAGCAAATTGCTTATTGTTACAGATTGGGAACATTTTAATTGGGATCATAAATATGAAAACAGCTCTCTCGTTGTGAAGCTAATAAACCAATGGTAGTATAATTCAAATAAAGAAACACTATGCTCTTCAAGTTGAAATACTAGTGTGATCTCCAATAAAAATGAGGAAGGAAGAAGCTGTGTAGACAGGTAAAAAAAATCTATTTTATGAAATAAAGCTTCTTCCTCAACATATCTTCTTCCCCTTAATATTTACCAATCTACTAGGATATGTCTAAGAATAGAAAGGAACAGGTTGAGGAAACGTGTGCTTTCATTGCACAGCATAAAAATCTACAGAAATGTTTCCTGATTTACAAAGGTATTCTAGTGGGACAAGCTGTTAGACTATGTGCATGTCTGTTGATAGCATGCAAATTTCCACAGAGAATGTACGTAGACTTAATGGCTTTTCATTATGAAAGAACTCAAGCTGAAATCTCATGAAGAGTTTGCTTAGGATCTTGAAACTGCACAAATTACCAGAATCAAAAGCTGAGGCAAAAAGGAGGGAGACACTGCTCCATTCAGTGCATTACTAGGATCATCTCAACTGTGTGAGTAATTGCTACACAGAAAAAGACTCTCACAGACTGTTCTTATACAAATGTAAAGAATGCATTTGTGAAGAGAAAAGTGAATGAGCCTACTGAGTATCATTCCTTCTGGCAAGGCATCAGCATAGTGCAAGTAACTTGTGCTGCAATAGAGGCCAATAACTAGAAGAACAGGGCACCTGTAGCAAGCAGGAGAGCATTTAAAAATGGTGGGAAATTACTTGAAGCCTCTCAGGAACCTGCCATGATTAGATAATGCGGTAAACGACAGAATCCAGAAGTGTTTGATCCATGTGCAAGTCTAGGGAGTCCTGGAAAGATGAAACTATACTGCTATTTTGTGACAGTGTGATCAGCGGGGGGCAGGCACTCTCCTGACTAGTTAGGACGTATTGAGCTGTGATTAATCAGATACGAGTATTAAATTTCCAAATGATTGCTATTGTCTCTAACACAATTTAATTGTATACTACTTACTAGTACACACAACAAGAGCTTAGGGAAACACAAACAGGAAAAAGCCTTGGAACTGTGGAAAAAAATAAAGCAATGTAGTTATTTTACTGAATTGATCATAACACACAACCTACTCATTTCTCTAGAAGTGCCATGAACAAGCAGCTTTTCAGTGTAGTACAGAGTTTACTCAGGCCTGAAACAGGGATGCATCCATGACTAGGCCTGAGCATTTAATTCTAGGTACTGAACTTCCAGTCCATTCTGTATCTTGTTTTTAGTTAGCAGTGAAGATAAACACTATCAGTGGAGCAAGTCATTCACAGCGAAACATCTGTTCAAAAGCAGCAATTTTGAGAGAGGATGGAAAATAAATGCATTCCAATCCTCTTCTGCATTACAGCAACACTTACAGGTGACCTACAAAGGGAAAAGTTGAAGTTGTGATCATTTTTGAGTTCTTGTGATATTTAAAATAGGCCTGAATTTTTTCATTTAAGAATAAGAGCAAGAGAGGGAAAGAATCTGTGTAATTAATTATTATTACTGGTATTTAATTTAGCTTCAGTTTAGCATGGATACTTCTCTGGGTGACAGAGCAGCGAAGTAACAAGTAGTGAAAGCAGAGCAACTGAGAAAAAAGTTTGTAATCTGACTATTTAAATTCTCTCTTCCTAGGTAATAGCTATTTAAATTCAATAATAATTTTTGACAGTTGAGCCAAAAACATCTTTGTTATATATGCAACAGCTTTGCTTCTTCAACTAAAGGAGCATAAAATTAGGATTTAAAATGACCTTGATAAACTTGAAAATTTGTCCAAAAATAACAGAATGAAATTTAAGAAGGACAGGTGCAAAACCTTGGTGTTAGGTCAGAGCAGTCAAATGCACAAATACAGAGTGACTAGCTAGGCTGCAGTACTAGCTAACATAATAAACCAACAGTGTGCTCTTGTTGCAAAAAAAAGCCAGTAGCATTCTGGGTTGTATTAACAGAAATGTTGCCTGCAAGTCAAGGGAAGTGGAAACACTCTTTATGGCACAGGTGACGCCTACCTTGAATACCAAGTTTTGGGGACCACACTTCAAGACAGACATAGACAAAAAGAAAAGATTCAAATAGAGAGCAAGAAAAAATTAATAGGACCCTGATGTGCTAGATGATTTATGAGGAAAGGTTTGAAGAACTAGGATTATTTAGTCCAGAGAAGACATTTGACTGAGGGATTTGATAACAGTCTTCAAATACATGAAGGGCAGTTATAAACACCATGGTGACAGACTTCTCTGTGGCCACAGGGGAAAGACAAGAAGTAATAGTGTTAAAATGCAGCACAGGAATTTTTGGTGTTAAGAACTTTCTAACTCTGAGAGCATTTCTACATAAGACGTCCACTGCGCGGTTGTTACTGCTCAGTCCTTCAGTACTTGCATAACCAAGTATTAAACGACTGCAGTAACCAGCATTACTGCAAAGTAGCATCCCAGCACAGTTGCCTGGTGATGCTTAATGTGCGCTACCTTGTTGCTACTGCACTGTAGCATTGTATAATCGTTCATGTCCCACAATGCTACTGCACAGTAGTAACGAGTCTAGATGCACCCTGAGGATGGTTAAGCATTGGAACAGTTACTTAGAGAGGCTGGAAATTTTTAAGAGCAGCTTAGACAAATTCTGAAATAGTTTAGAGGAGAGTGATTCTGCACTGAGCAGGGGGTTGAACTAAGTGCCCTCCTTTTTTCCTATGATTTTATGATTCTGATTCTGTAATCAGTGCTAACAAATTAACATCCCCAGTCTTACACAGCATCCTTTACCAAAAGCAAGGGAACTCCAAATTCCTTATACTTCTAAAATTAAAAAGGAGACAATAAGGGCAAAAAAAGGTTTGATTTGTTTTTTAAGTAACTATCCAGGGCTTCTTTATCCATTATAGGAAAAGAAGAAATAAATCACAACCATGTTTTTTAAAAATAATATTTTGCAAGTCACCATTAAGCAGCCAATGCAACATGCTGGAAATAATCAGTTCCATTCTTCTTCATGCCTAGTCAAGTAGTTTTCCACATATTGTGCGACCTACAGCTCGAGCATTTAAGCAAAATAATTCTGGGGTATGTGTAGCATTTCTAAACCAGCGGTCATAGTGGTAAGGCATATATTGCGCTTGAATTTATTGGACACAACTGTCATTTTAGAAACTGCACTTTCTCTGGATAAACATAAAAAGCATGCTGAAGCAAGGTAGGGGTGTTTATAGTTTAACTATACTAATAGGTACTTCTGGAGATGTGTGGCATGAAAAAGAAAAGCTGAGTTTCTGACCCTGATTAATTTTAAATCACTTTGTTAATGTTGTCATCTGTTTAAAAAAAGCATTGCAAACTGGGCATAAGCATTCATTGTGTGATTGGGTATCCAGTACACAAGACTTAGGTAATTAACTTTGGAACACCTTTTCATATACAGTAGCCTCATCACAGTTAAAAATGAAAACACAGATTAATATACTAAACACATCAGAATAAGTCAATGGCTTAATAACCACTTTTAAGGATTTTCTAAATCCATTTAATAACTCTTAATTATACTGAAAAAGAATTGTCCCAGCCAATCAACGCATTGAAATGGAACATGGTGATTGACCCACAGCTATATCCTTATTTCTTAATTATGCAAAACTTCACATTCTGATTGGCTGGGGGTTCTGTTTTGCATCAATATACAGTTACAGTCTCTGTATCTGTATAGTGTGTAAATCTCTGTCCTTTGGCTAAGGGGTCTTTTGCCAGTGATAACAGAAAGATCTCCTCTCAATGTCAGGGCTTAAAGCAAATTTCTCCACCCAGATAGGCTCCCATCCTTTCATCGATGTTCAAAACATTTATTTTCTCTTTTTTTACTACAATGCCTTGTATCATCACACTGAGACAGGTGTGGGAAAGAGCCTTCTATTGCAGAGAGAGGGGTCACTCACACCTTCAGCACACTATCCTCCCCCATCCAGAGCCTCTCTGGTCAGTGCTAGGGGAAAGTGTGTGAGGCTAGACAGCATGCACATCATCCCACCCAACAGCTAAGCTGTGGAGAGAACAATCTAGCTCCAAGCAATCTTTGCTATGTAGCTTCCCCAACCAGCCATGCCATACCAGCAGAGGAACAGATGGGAACAGCAGAGCTGGGAACCAGAGCTCATGTAGAGGTACTG
>NW_005841969.1:1406617-1407410 GCF_000455745.1 Alligator sinensis
GGAAAGAGTCCTGCTGCTCTTTCTGAGACTGGACACAACCCATTCCAACTCATTAAAGAGGAAGTTGAAGGATTCCCAGAAGGGGAATCTTGTGGAGGTTTTTCCCCCCCATAAATGAGGAATCCTTTAGGAAAAGAAAACTGACAAATAGAATTAGCCTTTGGGAATGTCTACTCTAGACTTAAACTTTTCACCATAATCACAACCAACAGTAACAGAAGGCTAGCCAGGTTGGTCCGGTGTAGTCAAGGTACTGGGGGCTATAAGAGTTTTATCACCTGGACCTGAGCTGCTAGAATAGATGACAGAATGAATTATATCCAAGAATCCATTCAAGCTATTTCTTGCCATTGTCTTGTCTAGTGCCCTGTTCACTGTCTAGTGCCCCTTTCACTATCGCTTCCAACAGTGACACCAATATTAGCTATATAGGGAAATGCAAGAAAGAAAGACGCACATAACCCTAGCTCAGAAAAGGGGCAAGGGACAAAGTCCACTTCAAGTGAATGGAAAGATACTTAGAATGTGGGGGCAGAGACCATCTGTTTCCTTGTACAGAACCTAGCACAACAGGGCCCTTGTCCATTACTGGGTTGCTAGGCGTTGTGATAATAAAGCACATCAAATCAAGCAACAACACTGAAAATGAGGTGACAAGGAAGGAAGGGGCATGATGTCAAAAAACAAAGGCATCCATGATTAATATGAGCCTATAGCAGTAGTCAGTCACATAAAGGAATTTATAGTAGCCAGTCAGACCAAAGCTATGAGAAAAGAGACATAATTCCCAGCA
>NW_005841969.1:1407441-1422759 GCF_000455745.1 Alligator sinensis
GAGCTCCCAATTAATTTGATAATAAGCCTATCCTCTACTATGACATCCCACATACAAAAATAGGTAAGAGTGCTAATTACCACTAAATGAAGAAGTATATTATGTCCATTCTAAGATCCCTAAGGGCCAACTATTTAGAGGGATTTAGATATAAAGATGCACATAGGCCCATAGTGGTATTTGTAAAAAGCACCTTGGTGTCTAATTCTCCTGGCAGTTCTGAACAGCTGTATTCTTAAACATTTTTTAAAATCTGGCCCTAATTCATTTGCATAGTTTATTAGAAACAGCTTCAACTTTATCAAATAACAGAGGATCTCCTGGAAAAGAACCTCTTAACTAAAATCTTTGTTAGTTTATTAGTACATTCCATATACTTTAACAGTTGGAAATCAGATAAGCCGAGGAATTTTACAGCTTACTAGGACACACACAAGAGTTGAAAAGGCGCACTAGATCATCCAATGCTTCTTCATATAGAATGATTCCCTTCTGTGCATTATATCTTATTTAAAACTTTAGAAGTTGCAAACAAAGGGCACGTCCAGATGAGCACACATGTGCAGTACTCAGTGCTGCTGCACCGCACACCTATCTACTGCACCACATAGAGCACATGCAGACGTTCCCCGTGCTGCTAACTTGCAGTGTGGTGATCTCACACTGTCAAAAAAACCCATGCCAAAAAAAAGCGGGATGACGCACGTAGTGGTAGCATGCACCGCCTGAAACCAGAGCCTGTCTGGCCAGAGCCACACTTTGGCTGCTGGCCAGGCTCCCTGCTCCCAGATTGCTGTGGCTGCAGCCCCCACAGGCATCCAGTGGGGGTAAGACTGATGGGGCCAGCCCAAGTGCCACCCATACCCCACTGGGGCAACATACCACATGCCAGAGCATGAGTTCACAGGCATTCCCCAAGGACAACTAGCAGCAGCACATATTGGCCATTTCTGTTTCTACTTGGGAAAGCGCACATTTCCGCTCATGGGGATGCACTCAAAAGAGGCTTCCTCCTCCTGTCTTGGGAGGGTTAGGTTACAGAATCTAACATCCCAGGGACCAGGAAGTTTGACCAGATACTGCTAATTTCATTCTGCTATCCTTCTTATATCTCTGCATCACATAAAGAAGTCTTCCTCCTATACCCGTCAAATAGTTGTAAGCACTCATTGTACCAACTTTTTAAAGGTATTGTAGTTGTTGCTCTACTTAGTTTTGCAGGCAGGTCCTCAGAAGTATTTAGGCCCCTACCACTGACATTTACTGAAACTAATGGGAGGATGGTGTCTATGTACTTGGTTCTAAGCCATTTTTGAAAATAGGGCTTAAGTGAATTAGGCCAAGACTCTCAAAGGTTTTTAGGCATGCTGGGATGACCAGGCCTGTTTGTCATTCACCCAGAGTCGATAGACACTGATGAAACATGGAAGCCATACATGGCTGGGCACTTAAATACTTTTGAAGAGCTTGCCCTTGGACCATACAACACTGAGCAGATCAAGACCTAAATATCTAAAAATCTGGACATTAGTTGCTTAGAAACTGTATCTACATTTAACCACTTTAATCTTACCTTGTAATCTTATTTCTGGCCCATATAATTTCCCTTGGTTTTCTCCATACTCCTTCACTTTGTCAAGATCGCCATGTTAATGGAGTGCACCAAATTGAATGGAATGTTCCAGGTACAGCTGCTCCAAGTTTCTTGTTCCATGCTGTGATATATTAAAGCCCAATTGCACTTACAAACTCATGTCAAATTTCTTATCCACTATCTTCTCAACCTCTTTCACAGAGCTGATACTTCTCGGGATTCACCCTCTCATTGAATTACAGGTCAGTCGCATCTTACGTGGGGGTTACGTTCTAAAGTCCGCGTGTAAGGCGAAAATCGCGTATAGTGAAATCACGTATTACCGTGCCAACGGTGACTACCTCTGCCTCCAAACCCTCCCGCTGCCGCCACGGAGCCGTGCTTAGAGCTGTGCGGCCAGCGGCAGCGGCACAGTGCGGGCTGGTGGTGGGGATGGCTGCATGCCACCCAGCCACCACCACGCTGCCCTCCCACCCCGCGTATAATTGAATTCGCGCAAGTTAAATGCGCGTATGATGCAACTGACCTGTACCTTGGTCTGAATTATTTTTACTACATAGTTTGCATTTTTCCAAAGTGATAGTGTCTTATTAATATGTTCTGCCCATCTTTTTAATGTTTTTCTGTCCATTTGTATTATTCTCTATTCTCACTTGTAGTCATAACTCATCTCAGTTTAGTATCATCTATGAACCTAATTAATGTACTCAATCCATTCTTGAAACTCATTAATGATAGTATTAAATACACCTCATCTTAACACTGACCATTGTGGTAACCCACTACACACCTCCTTCCAGTTCCAATACTTTGTTGTTTATCATTACCCTTTGTTTATAACATTTTAACTACTTTTCACAGGAAGGAAAAGGAGTTTTTATTATACTAATGGAAAGTGGAGCATGACAGCTCATAAACTGATTTTGTTTTTCATTTGTAAAATTAGAATCGGCTGAGGATGAGCCTTTAAGAGTACATACATAATTTCTTGTTTTATTTTCTGTTAATCCCTGACAAGCCATAATATTTGATATTTTCATCAGTGAAATTTCTTCAAACTGTCAGCAGCTCACACTGGAGCCTAATCACAGTACTACAACTGGTCATTTATTCAGTTTTTGTTTTTTAAATTGGCAGCTGAGGTCTAACTATACGTTGTTATAGTTTTTAATGGGCAGGTCATACTCCCCATTTTAAAAGTTTGCCAAAAGCCTACAGTTATTATAACCTTATGCTCACTTTCCATGCTAATATTTAATTGAGTTTTGACTATTAACATTTGTCAACAGCTCAGCACAGGAAATGTCAACAGTACACTAATGTTGCATGCAGTAATGGATGCTTTTTTATCTTTATGCTATTGTAATAGAGATAGCAGATAGTTGATGGCCTTACTTTTTAATTCCCTAGTGTCTGATTTTCTGTTTTTGTGTCTTGACAGCCTCTCTTCTAGTTGTTGCAAAGCCAAGAGCACAGTCAAGATTTTGTATATCCTTGTAGGCTATGGGTTAGAAAAAATAGCTCTGAAATGTACTTCATAGATTGGAAAGCCAGCAGGCTGTAGCCTTATGTCAAGAGCTAGCGCACTTAAAGGGGACATTAGCTTCAATTGCCTTTCACACCAGATGCTCCATATTCAAATAGGAAAGTTATCTTTCCAGTCACTTTGCTACTCAGGTACTTTTTTCTAAAATATATACATAAACACGCAAACAAACAACTTAAAAGACCCACCTGAAGCTAGTCTGCACAGAGCTGGCATAAACAACGTGGTGGTAACAATTCCAGTGCAGTCAGTGTTTCCAGCATTGGTGAATCTGCAGTAGTACTCACATCAATGGGATGATACTTGCAGAAAATCCTCAGGGCTCAAAGTGCATAGTGTGCTGTGCCTCAAGTTGCACAGAGAGTTTAAGACAGTGGCTTAAGGCTTCCATGTTGCCAGCATAGATAAGGTTCTAGGTACCAAGTAGGTATCTCAGGCTGCCATAGGGTTAAGACAGAAGATGTGGTAGCATAGCAGATAACCTATGGCTCTTCTATTGATTATATAATTGATTATGTTTACAGCACTCAAAAGTGTGCTAGGCCCTTACTATTTATACTTGTTAAGAAACAGCATTTCACCAGAAACTTGCAGCTGTATTAAAAAATAAGCATGAGTTAATTCAGTTTTCACTTGTAATTAGGGAATCTTAGTCCTATCTCTTTCCATCTTTTCCTCTTTCTCTTTCCAAGTTTAAATTGTGGCAACAAAGAAAAGTATAACCTATAATGACTTTGTTGCCATAAAGGAATCAGCTAGGCATGATATCACATACATTGGGCTTTTCTTGCCATTACTTGAAGCATTTTCTAAAAGTGCAGGAAGTAAGTAGACACACACACGTGTGCATGTGCACACTAACCTTAATTTTGTCCAGTAGGTTCATATTTAAAATTGTCGGTTGTGTTTAAAGATCTATGTCACCATATTAGCAAAATGCTGGGGATCCAGTTTGTTCCTTAGCTGCCTTTGAGTCAGTAGAGGGAAGACAAAGCTCTGGAGTGGCTGGGTTGGGGACGTTTGTTTATTTATATAGATAAAAAGAATATGAAAAATAAATTTTCTCATTACATTATAGCATTTTAAAGAGCAGGGCCAAATGCTGGACTTAGAAAGCTTTGCCCAGTCCCCTTAAAAGATGTCAAACAAAACACGGAACCGGTATCATGCCAAGGGACAGTGCAGCTTTTAACTGACCCCATATGTAAAGTCAACCTGAGAAAGCTGTAAGTACTTTAATCCTGTCCTTTAGGCCCCCTAGAGGCGCGTTTCTCCTGGGAACTGCAGAGCCAAATTTCTACTGAAGAAAGCTTTAAATCTGAAAAGAGTAAATAGTCTCCCATGTAGTTTAAGAATAAAGGTATTTATTCACCCACAACGTAATGAACAGAAACCAAATACTTAAGTCACGGGCAAGGCAGGTTCGAGTCTCATTCCTGCAGGTGCAGACCTCTGAAGTATTTTGAATATAAAAGGACAGTTAGGTCTGAGCTGCAGATTTCAGATTGGATCCTGGATCTTAGCTTCCCCAGAGTTTGCAGGGATTTCAGATCCAGAGTTTAGCCATGGACTTCTCTCTCCCAGCCTCCAGCAGAGTGCTGATAAAATATTGAGTATTTCTGATTCTGGGGAGAGGCTCATTCAGCTTGGAATGATGAATCCTGTCAAACGCTATTTTAAATAGACATTTGCTATGGAAAGATGATGTTTAATAAAGACTTTGCTGGGCCTTAAAAAATTTAAATTTAAAACATATTGAGGTGGATACTGAGGGAGGGAAATGTCTTTAAAAATAAAATGTTGGAAATTTGTTATCAATAAACATAATTCATCTCAGACCAAAAAGTATCAGTGATCTTAATTAGTAGTCCAGCACATGTTGGGCATCAATCCCCTCTGCGGCAAAAAGGCTTTCCTTGTTAACATTCCGTTACCAGAATCTGATACTGCAAACTGCTTTCTTATGCTGTGGAGCACAGCTCTTCTTGAATGCACTCTGCTTTGCCATTTGCTTTACAACAGGCTGTCCACTTGTCATAATCTTGGCCAGTAGCACCAAAACTCTGCTTCCTAAGGGTCACTTTTCATTTTGTACATTTTAAATTTCCCCCAAAATCTTAAGGGAAACATCCAGAAAAACATTTGCATTTGAAATACATTGCTAACTTCTTAAAACCAGAAGACTTAAATGGTAGAGTTCTTTTCAATGATTAATGCACAGTGAGAAAATAAAAAAACAGTTCCACCTATTAATCAGATAGTGATGGAGAATGGTGCTTCTCTTCTTTGTAATGGGTAAAGCATTGAAGACACTTGTTATAAAAAGTGGCTTTAGGACGCCATAAAGCTGGCACATTATGCTGTCTGGCGTCCTCCAAATATTGCAAAGAACAGATTACGTTGATTTATTCAGTATTAATTTTAAAGCACTTTGCAGGGCAGCAAATTCAGCTTCTAGCGATAAGAAATAAAATGTGTGTTCTCTCTGAAGCAGAGGTGAAAAAAAAATGAACCAAAGGACATATTTAATTAAAACAAACTATGATGTTTTTTATTCGGGAAATAACATGGCGGTTCTAGCTTCATCTCTGTGAAACGAAGTGAAAGATTCTTTCCAGCAGAATGCTTTCATGGCTTCTTAGGAGATTTTGCTAAATTTAAGATTTCAGCATTCAATTAATTCTCTGATTAAGAATTCAACTGGGGTAGGTAACTGGGAATAAGCAGCTGTCCTCCTCCTAGCAAATGCTTCTCCTTATTAGTGAAGTTTAAAAAACTAAAAGGAGATTGAAGAATAAAAGCCTGACCTTTGATGTATGTGATATGCCATAAACTAGAACCAGTCCTCCAGATTTTTGCTTGTCAGCTTTGCATTTACTGAACAGAAGCTGCCCTTAAAGATAATTTGACATGATTACAGGTCTCTGTTTATGACTGAAGTTCTCTCACCCCTTTCTTACAAGTAACCTACATAAGGAAAAATGGCTTTTTGCCCTTCTTTTGTTCTTTATAATGTATAAAGAAGGCCTGAAAGGTTTGAAAAAACATTGTTTCCTGCTTGTCATCTTTTTTCTTGGAATACCTCCACATGTTAAGTCTTGCCCTTCCTACTTTTACTAGATACATTCTTAGGTGACTCAATTGCATACAGAAAGTTATTTAAGCTTCTACCAAAAAATGAGCTTTTATCCCAAGAGTATTAGCTGTATACTAATATATAGTATTATATCGTATCCACAAAAAACAAAAGAAGAGCATTGAATAGTCCAAAAAATTACTTCCCACATAACATGGTTCACTTCCATCGCATGGATGGTATATTCCCACCCAGTTCTTCAGTCATCCATAGAGTCTTTACAGAATACAATGGATCTGCATTTGTATTGTTTAAAACATATAGAATTTAAAAAACATTTTCACTTCTTCTGTAAACATTATAAAAAAATAAAAGGCACAACATGAATTTCCTTCCACAAATAACAACTAGTATTATTATCTGTAGGGCTCAAAGTAGCTTAAGGATAATACCTTTGAAGGCAAAAAAGAAAGTTTTTCCCTCTTCCAGGGCAGATCTGAGCCTTTCACCTCCCAAAATTAGATATGTACAAAATCTAGAACAATGTGTTATGCAAAAAAATCTCACTGGAGTAAAGTGGACTATACTGAGCAGAATTCCAATGTACTGCAGGTAGTGAAAAGTGTCTAACCCCCTGAAGTTTGCAATGCTTGTCTAAAGTACTGTGTACTTGGTAAGTAAAACCTCCTGCCCCAGAAATCCAAGGGAGGGTGAAAGAACTCACTTGAAGATTTATCTCTTTGAAAAAGACCTAAGAAAAGAAAAAAGGTCTGCTCCAGGGCTTGTACAATAAGTGTATTTAGATACTCCTCCTTAAGAAAGAACCCAGATGCAAGCAAGATTTGTGCCATAGTTTAAATCCAGGTTCCCAGGGAAAAAAAAACTTGCTTACAGAAAGATCAGAAGATCTGAGGATCATTACTGTAGAGGATTCTGAGAAATTATCTCCTAATACACAGTTGAAGATAGAACTAGTGTTGGTCTCTCTTTGGCTTGAACCTCTACTGAAATTTAATGCTGACAAATCAAAAAGGGATACATCCAGAATTCGTAACCCTGCTAAAAATGGGAAAACTGTATCATCTTAATCAAAGGATATGCCACCCTGAGATGGATCTGTGTCTTGTCCCTTGGCCTCATGTGACTCCTGTGGGCTAGAGGTTAAGGGTTTGTTAAAGAATATCGGTTTTGATTAAGTGTCACATACGGTGTATAACATCCTCTTTATCATTGGAAGTAAAGGTTGGGGGCCAGACAGTGCCTTTTAGTGAGCTTCTAATATAAATTAGGTGTCTTAGGTAATGGGTGGTTTTCAGACAGGATTGATCTTTCTATGGTCCAGTGAATGTAGGTGTGTTTGGTAAGATGTCACAAAAGCAAGTTTCCTGGCACCTATACTAATAGGCTGGTTCCCCCTTTTGGAGTAGGACTTGAAAAATATAATACAGGAATACCCCCCCACCCCTTCTAACTTTTTCATTTTCTTGATGTAATGGGCAAAGGTCTATGTATCCTTTACTCCTTTGGTATTTCAGTCCTTGTATTTGCAGTATCACTCAGTGAATCTTAAGCCACTCATCTTTTTAGTCACTTACAGCTCCCTAAACTTGCATGAACTTAAAGAAGAAACTGTTATGAAGTAGTCTAGGTTACTTACTATTTTTTATCAATGTACAACCTTTAAAAAAAAGTATTGAGCACCCCCCACCACAGTCAAATAATTTCTATTCCCCATTAAATTCCCTACAGAAACTTTGATTGCAGAGAGACCTAAAGAGAAGTGTCATAATGGTAAACTTTAAGCTTTCCTTCCCAAGGAATATGAATAAACATACATTTAGAAAGTCATTTAAATGCATCTGAATTTTCCTCTTTATGGAATAAGAATTCTCCAGCTTCATTCAAAGAATGGCAGAACAAAAAGCACCAACCCAGTGTGCCTGATTTGGAGACTTGATGCGGGGACCTCAGGAAAGGAAAGTATTAGCAAAAACAAACTATTATATTGCTAATCAATGTGTTGTAGTTAGGACATTTTTTAAGACTTTCCTTGAACTTACCAAGAGGTGAAAGCACAAATGGCCCTCACGTAACCAAGAGCTTTAAAATCTGCAAGGGAGCAATAGCCAAAAATCTAGATGAGTCTTCCTGAATATGCAAAACCTGTTGGGAAGTTTTGACTTCTTTTAATCTTTCACTATCTTGTTGCATAACCCTCTATCATTATTGTTGACAGAGAACTGGTGTGTACAAAGGTTTATTAAAACATAAATATTAGGTAAACAAGATGTGGCAAAGATTTTCTCCTCCAGAAAACCTCTGCCCTGTTCCAATTCTGACAGTAGTAACTGATCTATCTAGAACCACAATTCATTTACAAGCCAACGCTTCTGGAGATGCATCCTCTTTTTACTCATTCTTTAAGTTCATGAGCAGTTCCAATGAATTCAGTGGGACTAATCACATGCAAGTCATTGCAGGGACAGGGCCTTAGTTTTTTTGTTGGACATGAAGAGTTAATACTTCCCTAGTAACATGAACAACTTGTACAACCCTATCTTTTGTATTCGATCTCTCATGCTCACCTTGGCCAGCTTTTTATTTTTATAATAGGGCAACTTTGTCATACTGCATTTAAATATCCTTGTCTTGCCAAAGACATTTTCAAAGCCACTTGTATTACAACATTTCTTTTTTCCTAATAAGGATATAAATATATGGACACTTGTACCTCGTGATTCGGAATAGCTTTTTGGATACTATCTTATATGTTCAGAGGACAGTTATCCAGTTATCGGTGTGAAGTGATAATTTACTATTAGTATGTTATTTCTATTCATTATATCACATATTGCAATGGAAAAGTGAGCGTGTAAAGTTAAATACCCAAGACAGCATACTGATTTTTAGCAATGCTTAGCAATTGCAACTCTAGCTGGCATCCCTGGGCATTTATACATATGCTTCAGGGAGGAGGGGCACTTTAATTAGCAGTGGCGACGCATAGGGGGTGCACGTGCACCCTGTGAAAGTGCTGGTGCACCCCCTGAAAGGCCTCACTCCCTGTTTAGGCGACGGGTGGGGAGGCAGGTGGGAACACTGGTGCCCCACCTGTGAGCGCTAGCCGAGGAGTGGGAGTGCCGGATGAAGCACTGCAGCCACTTCTGGGAGTGCCATGGCCACTTCCCAGTCAGCGTGATCAGCCATGGGGGACCCCCCTGGTTGGTGAGACTGGCCACGGGGGGACCCCCCCTGAGTTGCTGACTGGTCGCTGGGGGGGGTGGCACATGCCCCCCCAACTAAGGTGGCACCAGTCATCCATGTTAATTAGAGTGGCCTTGACTGCTGCTTTAATTAAAGCACCCAGAGCATCTCATATATCAGTGTCCCCATGCTTCAAAATGGTAGCAGGGGTGGTTTATCTAAAGCTCGTTCAACTAAAGATAAAATCCCCCCGCTGCCATTTTGAAATGCAGAAGTGCTGATACACAGATGTTGGAGGCTGCTGGAGCATGGTAATTGCCACGGTAATTGCACGGTAATTGCCACTGGAATTCTAGTGCTTTGGAGCAGCCTCCATGCCTGTGTATAGGCACCCCCTGAGAGCAGTAGCTGCTTATGTTCAGATATTAGGCTGCACAAATACTTTGAGGACTTAGGCCTTAGTGCATCAGGAAAAAAATAAGGCTACTTCTTTCATTCACTGACCACAAGTGTAGAAGTTCATCTCAAGGGCATGTCTATTCCATCCAAGGACCATGCTAGGGCACCCTGCAATGAATGATGCCACTTCTACTACACAAGCTCTACCCCTGAAATAGAAAAAATGTGGTGCAGTACTAGGCTTGCAGCAATGCACACAGTGAGCACCATACAAAAGTACATCTGTTAGATCAGTTTCAGGGTGTGGTGTTTGCCTAGTGGGCCTGACACACTTCACTGCAAGGCCGCCTAGCACATCATAGGTGTACCTAGTCTCCAGCTCTGGGGATGGAAGCTGCCCTGGCTTGCTTGGTCCACAGGGGCATTGTAAGAATCATTCACAATGCTTGTAAGACAGAGGTCCTCCGAAGAACTGTTCTATAGGTTAATTACCTTCTACCCATTTTTTTCCATCTAAAATTAAAGGTCTGCTTCTGATGGGTGTTCAAAATGTAAATATAATTTCTCTTAAAATGCAGTTAGCTCTATAATTAAAATGTGACAGCAATACAAATAGATCAACATGCTTTTGAAAAAATAGAGCTAACAACCTGGGGCAAACTTTTCAAGCTTAGACTGTATAATATATATCCAAATCCCCACTGGCTCTCAGAAAAATGTATGGGGCTTTCAGTATCAAGAAAAACTTGTGGTTCATGAGCATGTCTTCCAAATATATACTAAAGGACCCTTTAGAAAGAACAGCTCAAAGCACCTTATAAAACTACAGGTGGGTTCACGGGCAGATCTAAAATGTTGAAAAGGGGATACAGATGGCGTGCCACATCATCACATATAACAAAACACAGTTTTTTTTCCAGTTAAAGAGAAACCTGATATTTTACTAATACACTAGAGGACTAGCACTAACTATTCAGTTTAAGGTCAAAGGAAAAACAAATATAACTATTGGAATGTGGAGTAATTTGCTAGATTGTATATCAAGTTAAAAATACAACAAACTAAGCAAAAAATAGGCAAAATAGTTAAAAGATACTGTGCCACTAGTCCTGTAGTCATTATAGTCCAATGTATAGCTCTTATTAAGATTCACTGAACAAAATCTAGCCTTCTTAAGTGTCTTGACACTGCCTCCAATACTTGACTGTCAGTCTACACCTGAGTTCACATTACCATGCCTGAGTTTAGGTTTTTTGCTAGAGCTAAAAACAGTCGGCTGGGATGTGAAATAGAAGAGACATTACCAGGAATGGCTAACAGACAGCAAAATTGCAGAAGAAAAGATAGTTTGAGTAGTGAAACCTCAAGAGCATTAAAAGGGATAGAGGGTCTTTAATACTTATGGAGTACAGAGAGATTAGCAGGAATCAAGGAAACAATAATGACCCCTGAAGTCAATTAATTCTCTCAGCAGTGGCTGAATAGAAGTGCTGTTGTCCCTTTCAGGCACCTGTTGTTTTCAAGTTTGGACAGAGCAGAAATCAAAGGCTGGTACAACTGCAACACTGCACCCACCCCAGATCTGCCCCTGGGTGGGTTCAACAAGTTGTGTCATTTTTCTGGTCTTGCAGTAACACGGGCTGGTATGTAGACTAAAAATGAAGCTTTGTGGCTTATTGCCTTATTATAGATAAGTGCTGCTTAGGCCTTCCAGGGTACATCTAGTCCCGAAGTACATCCAGTCTCCTCTGTGACACACTGCCTCCACAGGTTAGAGAGATCTCTTGTTAAGATACTAATGTCTGCTGCCTCTTAAGGAGTGCAGACAAGATCACCAGTTGCTTCCTCTTATGCCTTCCTCTTAAAACCTTTTGTTAACTAATTTTCTAGATGCTCCTGTCTCTTTTTCAAAAAGTTAACATCCAGACACCTGATTCTATGCCACACCACTACCTCAATAATACAGAATCACAGAACAACATGAAAATGGAATGGCTAGGGCTGCTGTTTTATTATATCCTTGGACCTGCTGGCCTGGGTAGAACCATCAGAGACAGTAAGCTAAGTCTCTGGCCAAATGGCCTTTACTTTAGATGTTTTTCACAATCTAGAAACATTGAGCTGTTAGGTGTTTTTTCCAATCTTATCTTATAATCAGGGATCTGGGTTTTCCGTTTCCCATGGACAAACAGAAAAAAACATGGATTTCCCCTTTTTATCAGAGAAAATGTGGATTTCTCCTTTTAGCAGAGAAATCTGCAGAGTCCCTGCTTTTGCAAACAGCTCTGCAGGCTGGTTGAGCTCCAGCCTGTGAGAGCTGTTTGCAAACAGGGCAGGAAACCCCAGCCCTGACTGGAGGTGGAGTGGGAAGGGCAGGGCCTGAGGCACTCATTCAGCCACAGCTCCTCTCAGCTCAACTCAACTCAACCTCACTCTTCTCCTGGAGTCTGTGAGGTAAGTGGGGCTTGCAGAGGGCTGGGGGCCCCTCTGGCAGGGCTGGGGGATTGCAGGTCATGGCTGGGGGCACCAGCAGGGCAGGAGGGGAGCCAGGAGCCCCAGCCGTGCCCTAGCAGGCAGCAGCAGTGGGGGAGCCGGCTCCATGCTGCTTTCTGCTGCAGCTGCCTGCTGTTGGGGGCAGGGAGCTGCAGGCTTGGGTCCTTGGCCCCATAGCCCTGGCAGCTGGGGGCCCCCTCTGGCAGACCTGGGGGTCAGGAGCTGTGGGTGGGGGGCAAGAGGCATGAGGAGCACAGGGGGACTGTTGGGGCAGTGAGGGGCACCAGAAGTATTGTGGGGGCTTTGGGGGCAGTGAGAGGCACCAGCAGGGCTGGGGGAGGCATGGGGGGGTGAGAGGCACCAGAAGAGTTGGGGGGTGGTGCAGGGGGCTTTTAATTTTAATAACGTATTGGGGGGGGGAGGGGGGTCAGAGAACTTGTGATTTTTTTTTTTTAATCAAAGAAAACCAGGATCCCTGTTCATAATATACTTCACTGACCTCATAGCAACTTATCTATTATCAGGTGTCATGTTAATATGTCTGTACACCAAAATTACTGGCTTAGTTAAACTTCTCAAATTAACTAGCCTACTTACTCTTTTAGACTTTGGGTATTAAAAAGCTCTGGAGTTTGTAAGAGAAATATTGGTATGGAGGTGCTAAAAGAATGCTAGTTATTTTCTTCTGGGCCTCACCCTTGGAGCAACTGAATTTGTGCAGATAGTAACACTTCTTTTTGAATAAGTTATGATAAAATGTTCACTGGTTACTAAGAATCTTGGGGTTGCTCCAATATAGAGGTAGAATTACATATAGTCTCAAATAGATGTTTTACCTGATAAGATGGCTGCCCAAAAAGTGGGTCAAGGTTTTTATTCATGTGTTTATTTATGATCCTATTTTGGAATGAAACATAATTCACAGAGAAAGAACAGATGTTAGGAGTTACTCCTGTGGAATGTAGGCCTTACTGCAACAAGAATGCACAAGCCCGATGTCTAAGCATCTAGACAGATGAACATTTGTTTGAACTTAAAAGAATACTTAAGTTACATAGGTAACTTGAACATTCAAAAAGTTTATAGTGGGATACAGAAATAAAAAGGCTGCATCTAGACCTCAAGTGGCTTGTCTTTAGGGAGGAAATCTATTCCCAAGGCTAAAAATCTGCATCTCTTGCTACTCTTTGATGGTGATACAGCCCACCAATGAAGAAAATCCAAATGCAGTTGTGAACAGTCACTTCAGCTCTGAGGATACACTTGTGGACTTTATAGATGAAAAATTAACCCTTCAAGGGATTTCTTTGATTTTTGCCATATATAGAAGGGCAGATTATTAGGAAAGTAGGAAAAAAACCTTCTTAAAATATGTGAGGGTAGCGGATTTTTTTATATTGAGTATTAAAGTAGCTAGCCCTTCTAACTGCAAGTTCCCCGATTAGTTATCCTGCCCTAATTTTTGTCTTAATAGTACAATATTCTATAGATTGCCCTTTCTTCAGGGGGCAAGAGAAAAGAGTATATTTAATATCCTGTATGATGGGACCTATTTTATCAAAATAAAGCTGAAAAGAATGTGGACTATTACCCTACACTATCTGTACCACTTGTTACCACTTTGGGTTCTAAGGCCTGTTTGTTTGTTTGAATTTCTCCATTCTTGCTGGACTGTATAATGTTTTACGCCACACTTGTGGTGCACTGCGGCTCACCTGAGGGTTATTGTGGCAACACATGACAGATGTGGTTGACAGACTGTATTAGAACCAGGTGACTGAATATTAGTTTGACTCTGTGGAGGGAGAAGTAAATCTCATTCCTAATCCAAATCATTTTGATAAGAACAAAGCCATTTGCAAATGATTATTTCCATCTTATTTCAAATTCTAGGTTTCAACAGCAATATTAATGCTATTCCACAGTGTAATTTACTTGTAATAATATGTCATTATTGCCATTTTACAGTTTTCTCTTAAAGTAGTAAAGAAAATGTTTTAAAAAGCACAAATAACAGCAGCACTAACCTCAATTCAGCCTAAGAATCTGCTCTCCTACCAGAATGGCACATAATTGAAAACAATGCCAACCCCTATGTGCTAAATGCTCCAGTCATTAATGCATTTTTATTTTGGAATAAAAGAGCTGACTTGTAGGGGGCTTTTTTAGAAACAGTAAATATAAATTAAACATTTTTGCTCTGTTCCCAGAGTGGCATCTGCTGGTGAAGCCATTGCTGACCTCAAAGCTTAAAAAAAAAAAAAAAACTTACCTAAAATCAATAAGACAGTTTTAAGATTTGAACATGTACAACACAGAGAATTAATTAAAACACAGCATAACAATGACTTCTGACAGGAGAATTGTCTTGATCTTTGAACATCAGCTAAGTGCCTGTACTGCTGCAGCACTATTGATGTCGGTAGGAAATGCTGGAAAACTATGAGAAAGGCCTTCAAAAGCAAGGGGGTGTAGAAGAGGAGAGAAATGGGAAAATAAAACAGGAACCATTGGGTGGGTCCAGACAAGTCTGCATGTGCCTCTTGCTGCATCTCAAAGCTGTTTGAGATGCAGCAAGAGGCATGCTGGGAACAAAAAAAAAACATTGCTGCACTGCATATTTGCAGCATGGGCTCAAAATTTGATACCTGGATATTCAGGTATAAAAAAACCCTGCAGAAAAAAAGCAGGGCAGGGCACAGTCCAGGACCATGCCCTGAGGCAACCAGAGGCTCGGGTCCTCCAAAGAGATGCTCTAGTAGCTGGCCAGAGCATCTCTAAGCCTGCTTCTTCCCCTGGTGCTGCAGCACTTGTTGGACAAGGAGTGGTGCAGACTGCAGGGACCTGGACCTAAACCTGAGCACTGTCCCCAGGTAAGTAGAAACTGGGGGTGGGGGAACTAGAGCCAGGGCTGTGTGGGTGAGGGAGACTGCGGGGGGAGGGGGACTGTGTGTGGGGGGGGCCTGCTCAGAAGGGGGGGGTCCCCCACCTGGCTCCAACACCGTC
>NW_005841969.1:1422969-1428398 GCF_000455745.1 Alligator sinensis
GGCAGTCCATGCACTGTATGGGGGGGGGTGCAGGGGCCCCACTCCTCCTGAGCAGCCCCCTCACAGTCTCCTCCCAATCCCCACACACTGACCTGCATCCCCTCCATGTTCCTCCACACCCACCTGTATCCCCCACTCCTCTCCTGCAATCCCCACATTCCCTCACACACCCATTGTGTGATAAGAAAACCAAAAGCAAGCATCAAAACATATAGATATTTAGAATTTATTTTATTATGAAGATAGAGACACTGGTAGGCTTCCAAACTGCCCTAACAATGTATATAATGCAATAAAACATTGCCCAACTGATCTCTCTCTCTTTCTCTCTCTCTCTCATTCTAGTTGTGGAAGAACATGGATTTGGGGGTATTTTAAAGAGTGAATTTGGGATTTTTCTATCAGAGATTTTGCAGTTTTTAAATAGGAACCACCAGAATTCCTGCTAGTGAGTCAGGTGGCAGGACCCAGGCAGAGGAGCCTGCTCAGGGCTGGCACCCGGGACCAGCTGGAGGTGACTGACGTCCTAGCCACTTGGGGCCAGGAGGACATTCTTTAACAGTTCAAAGCAGGCTACCACACAGAGAACATCTTCTGGGCAATAGCTGCCCAGATGGCAGGGCAGCAACACACATGGCAGCTGGCCCAGAGATGCAGATGCCTTTGTTGTGGCCGTGCAGTCCCTGTCTGGGTCTGGCAGGTGTGCAACCTTGGGGCCACATGCTGTTGCAGGTGGCAGCAGGTCATAGCCGGACAGTAGCCCCCACTGCCAGACCCCTGCAGTGGGTAAAGGGTGCAGCGAACTCTCAGGGCTGCTTCAGCAGTCTAGCTGGCACAAGGGGTAGTGTCCCCAGATACCAATTGGCTGGTCTCCAGAAGCTCCTGAGAGAAGTAGCCCCGAGCTGCTTGCCAGGGCAGGTTTTTATACTGCTGGGGACAGCACAGGTGCTGGCCCCAGACTCTAACTCCTCCTGGCTGCAGATCTGGAAAGAGCTGGGCATGGTTATTTTGCCCCAAGTGTCACAACTTGCCCCACACCAAAGTGCATGTCCGCACACGTGTGCCGAGGCAAAAATCTCTAGCTCAAATTTGTGCTGCTCCTATTTGAGCTGCTGCAAGCATGCGTGCCTGCATATGTGGACACGCCCATTGAATATAAATGTAGGTTTCTCTCATATACACCAACCAGGAAAGGAGCTGGTTGAATCTCTCAGCTCATGTGGTTCAGAGGAAGGATACTCCAAGCATTGACCTAGAGTTCAGAACAGATTTCAACTTCCAGCTCACTACAGGTTGCCTGGGCAAGATTTGGTAAATCACTTTACCCATCAATTCTTCGGTTTTCCACTCCTTCACTTCCCCACGTGGATGTTTCAGTTAACTGGTATTCGTGAGGTGCTCAGTAGTGTGGTAATAGGAGTCACATAACAGTAAGTATCTAGAGAGACTAATATAGAGAAAGAAAAGTTCCCTCTACAGTAGCAGATGTTCTTTGAGATGTGTTGTTTATATGCAGAGTCCACTTCTAGTGCACAAGTCTCCAGGCACTCAAACATGTAGTCTTTGGCTAGTAGTTCACATTGGGGCCATGCATTTTTCCTCATGCTTACTCACTGAGGTTATAAAGCAGGGCCGGGCAATTATTTTGGAAGGAGGGCCACTTACTGAGTTTTGGCAAGCCATTGAGGGCCGCATGACAGGCAGCCAGGGGCAGATTAATATTAATTTACTATTTTTTTAGGGGCTCCGTGGGCCAGATAGAATGGCCTGGTGGGTCACATCTGGCCCGTGGGCTGCATTTTGCCCACCCCTGGTATAAAGAGTAATGCAGGTCCAACTGCCACTCAGTTTCTTACCACAGTATGCAGATATGAAATAGCACTCTACAGTGGCAAAGAAAGAGGGCAGTCATGTAATACTCATATCGAAGCATGTCTTAAAGAACTCAAGTTACTGTAAAGTTCCTTTCTTCTTTGGATGCGTGTCTCTGGGTTTATTCAAGTTTTGGTGATATTAGTAACAGGGGTATAGGTTGTAGCCATGTTGGTCTAAGGACATAGGCAGACAAGATTCTTTGGGTAAATCTGATCTCTTTTATTAGACCAACTCAAATAGTTGGAAAAAATCTTCTTTGAAAGCTTTTGGGTATAAATATCCTTCATCAGAGCACACACCAACTGCAGATGCTTCCTCAGCCTGATGAAGGGTATTTATACCTGAAAGTTTGCAAAGAAGAATTTTTCCAACTATTTGAGTTGGTCTAATAAAAAATATCAGGTGACACTAGTAAGAAAGATGGATGCTTAACAGTACATTGTAACAATGCTCTGCCAGAAGCAGCATCTTCTCAGGATCCTTCTACCAAGTAATAACAAGTAATAACAACTGGCAAAGGTAGGTTTGTCAGTGGAATTGGTAGGACCATGGAATGACAAATGTATATGAAAGGAGGCCTGTACTCTGATCCCTCTAGAAAAAGTCCAGTACTTCCTGTCTCTATCACTCATAAAATGGGCCCACTGTCTGATTTGCAGTGTGTTTTCTTGATTATTCACTCATGAACTGCTCATGAGAAAACGTGGGAGTTCCCCTGTGGGCTGTGATTTGGATGCTGTTCCTGAATCGGTGGTAAAAATCCAACCCATACCTTTGTGACTTGCTCTGGGTTCCAATACAATTGTGAGGAGATCTCATCTGTAAGTTCTTTTTCCTTATTGCTGAAGATGATCTAGATGTACTTTCTTTCCCCAAAGCAATCTCTCTCAAATGTCCAAAAATACATTTGTTGCTGTACAAGAGGGAAGTGAACCACTAAATATTTCTGCAACATTAAGTATTAAGCAGATAACACTTCCTATATCTTAGGTGTTTCTGCATTTCCAAGACAGGCATTTAAGATCCTGTAATTGAAGGTCCAAGATTGAAACGCATCCCAGACCATTTAATTTGATGGATATGAGCCCTGAAGTCAATGGATACAAGTATTCTGTGCCATAATGTCTTCCAAGTTGATACATTTTGAGTGAAACACTTTCTCCAATTTGTCTGCTTACTGTTTAATTTTAGAAAATTTCTCATTCAGGACACAACAGGAGCAGATTTTTCTGGCCAACACTGAATAGGGCAAGATGACAACTGGGGTAAAAGACATAAGACAAGGCCAGGAATCTTTAGCCTTAAAATCTTTGTGGTAATCAGAATATGGGTTATGTGTACTAGGGAAGTCTATAATAAGGAAGCAAACAAACACCCATGAACTCTGGAGAAACATGAGGATGTAACTACTTTTGTGGTTTTGCCAACCTCTAGTCTTAACCAATCTATAGTTTTAAAGTCCAATTGATATGCCAGGCAACTAATTTATGATTAAAACTGACCAAAACTGCTCCCACCACTCCCATTTCTCAAAAGGTATTTCAACAAGACATGACTCTTTCAGACTATTTTTCTAATGCCTTTGTCTGCAGCTCCCTTGCTCAGAGCGACAGCACTAGTTTTAGCTGTCTCAATGTCACAGCATGCTTCACTACCAAATATCCCAGGAAAGGCTATCCTTTTACCCAGTGCATACCACAGTGGACAGTTCACCTTTACTTTTAATCATCACTGTCACATTTTTCTTCCTACACTGAAAGCATTTCCACCTCCTTTTCAGTAACACAGACATCTAGAAATAGGAAGAAATATTATTCAAGAAACAGCAAATCAATAAAAGACCTCTGGAATACATCACATTCTCTCTAAAAACCTGCTTCTTTATGTGCATAGTAGCAACCACTGTTAAATAATGAATGCAATTTACATTACTTATCTAAAAAAATCATTTTTTAACTCAATCATCATTAGCTCAGTATTGCAGCCTAATAGTGCGCAAGATTAGAAAATATATGGAGACCAAGGCAGTAGTTTATTTCTTATTTCAGTGGGAGAAAATAACATCTTGGGGGCTTGCATTAGTGCAGGGGTGCTCAAACCTCAGCCCGTGGCCCAGATCTAGCTTCCAGCTGGTCATCCTCTTGTGGGCCATGGTCCTGTGCACTAGATTGGGTGTGTAGGGCAGCATGGGACCTGCTGCTGGTGTGTAGGCTAGGTGGGGGTGACACAAGGCCTGATCTGGCCTGCAGACTGGCCCCATGCCATTCATCTGGCCCACAGGGCCAAAACCTTGAGCACTGCTGTATTAATGTCCTTCACTCCTTTAGTAATCAGACATAATGCTACCAGCATCAATCCTGCATGTACCATTGGCTTAGAAATTGGCCTGACTTAACTGTGCTAGCCCAGTAGGATGTTTGGTTCAGGTGGACCTCTGAGCTGTTGATTCTTAGAACACCCAACTGGAGTGAGAGCCTCCTCCTGGGCTCCTGAGAAAAGTTGCATGTCGGGCTTTGATTGTCTTAGGTGAAACCATGCAAGGCATAGAGCCCCTCAGCTTCCAGAAGTCTGCACAAGTTGGCCGTAGAAGGTGACTTGCAGGAGGCAGCCCTTTCTGTGATTGGTAGTGATGGCTAAGTCAGGGTTGTGGCTTCAGAAAGCATTCCGGACCAAATTTTCTGCTGGTACGAGTTAGCCTGGCCCTGCTGAAACCAGCAGAGTGCTGCCAAAAATACAAGCAGAGAATTAATCTTCTTCAACTTGTCCATTTAAAAAATATATTAACCTGCTTTTCTATGTAGTTTAAAATTTTAAAAGACTGAATTTCAGTTAAAACATTCCTCTAGTACATGAGAGGCTGGTGACTCCCGAGTCTCGGGGGGCACCCACAGAAGCCAGTGTAGGCAGAGGGTATGGGGCTGGCGAGCACCCACAGAAGCCGCCAGGAGTGTCGGCAGTAGGGGATGGCCCCGTCAGTGGGGCACGTGCCCCCCTGTATCCTCTCTACCCCTCTACCAGTTGCCTATGCCCTGGTACATATAGGTAGAGGCAAGGCACATTATTATAATTAATTACTAAATGTACAGACCGCTGTAGCCACTCATTGCATTTTCCCTCTAATTTTGCAAGCGTACTTGCTTCTGATTGTGTTTCTAAGAGCTAAAATTGTACAATCATTGAACTAAAAGAAAATGATTTCTGCTTGAGAGTATAAGGACAGCTCTGCATCCATGACTGAGTCACCCTCAGGCACTGGCATTTAATTTATGAGCTATTTACCTCTTTGTACACACCCTAGCAGAAACAATTATAGTTAGTAATTTGTTGATCTTATCAGGGTTGCTTAATGGTACTACTGCTAACTCCAATAATTCTGTGCTTTGAAACTTAAATAGAATTTATAACCTACATCTCATATTTTACATACAATCCACAATTTAGAAATGCTTTAACTCTTCTAGCCAATGAGTTTCTCTTCCATTTTCAAAAGACAACAAATGCAGTTTCTTATTCCTCACAATTTTGGTGTTGCAGCTCTTCTGCAGCAGGGAAAG
>NW_005841969.1:1428408-1446712 GCF_000455745.1 Alligator sinensis
TAACTAAGCTCTTGTATCTTAATGGTTTTACATGTCACAGATGAGTTTTCTCTTGTGCTGGAAAACAAGAATCTGGGGAGGTCGAGATGGAATAACTTGATGACAAGGAATTGTGTTCAACATACCTTGTCTTGTATCTGAAATCATGCCTGTGATTGCCTCTTTCCACTTAGTGCTGTGGATTCCCCCACTGATCTGTGATATTCTTACCTCACTACAGGATGTCTTGCACTACAGTCTTAACTGTGTTATAGCACATGGTTGTTAAGCAGGGCTACAGCATCTGATTTCTAATGCCTTACATGTAGAGTGGGCAAAACAAGTGCCCTAGAACCCTTTTATGTGCTGTCTGCTTGGATATCAAACACTTTCTGGGGTTGAGAAGAGATGAAGCCTCTGCCAATGAAGTACCAAACCAACTGGATCATAAATTAACATTTAATTACACCATTTTCTTCAAGTTAGATAAACTCCTACTGTTTGAAGAGGCTTCCATTCATTCTATTCTCTATTATTTCAAGAAAGTCCCCTTTCTTTGCCCCTGTTACAGGCCCACATCATTTTACTGTTTCCTGAGATGAAGGAGCTTGTGTAATTTATGGCAGATGGCAGTCCAGAGTCTAGCCTGCATTCAGCTGTCACAAAGTCTTTCTCCTTCCCTATATATTACCCCTTAAGTATCTTCACCAACTCCCCGGTTAACTAGCCCCTAGGCTGCAGATACCGGCAAACTATGAGTTACCTATAGTCATAAAGGCATCGGTGGTGCAGTAGTGTAACTTAGCAGTTTCAAGCCAGGTTCAAATTAGATTTGGGTCAAAACTGAAAATGTTCCCATAGTCTCAGCTAGAAGGAGAAATGCTTCAAAATTTGCAGTAATTGCTAGTCTCAGGGCAGGAACTGTAGACACGTTATAGGTCATAAATAACCAACACCTAGTGTCTACCCACAGTGCACCTGTTTACAGTTAGTACTCATGGTCCTGCTTTCCTAGGAACACTTCATCAACATTTAGGCCAAACTGCATTGCTACTCTTGCATCTATACAGCTTACAGAACAACCTGCACCATAACATGTAGCCATGATTGCACATACTCAGTCATCTATAATCTTCATCCTTCAAAGCTCCTTCTGTTGTGCAAATTTCCTGCCCTGCAGGTGGAATTCCACTGAACAACACTGTTCCGGTAATAAAGGCACTCCCTTTCCACAGGATAGATGGAGCATTAATGGGCTAGGAATGTATGTGCCTGTATTCATCCATTCTAAAGCTTCAGGTTTACTTCCTTTCTCATACAAGGAGAAATCTAATTTGCTATTACTTGTGTCTTTGCGATGTCAGAAGTGGATGTTGATATCAATGTAATTTACAGTACAGAATCAAACATTCTGCATATAGAAAACAAAATGTTACTGGAATTCTGTAAATGTAGTGAGAGCTATTCTGTTGTCTGATATGTTGAACTGGCTCTTTTACCAGGGCAGGTGTACATAAGTAACTGATTAGAATACCAGGTACAGTGTGCTGCAATATGTGTCTGCTCTAGAAGATCAGTAACAGGCTCTACCTTGTAGACAGAAGCCAAAAAACAACTGCATCAAAAACAGCCTTGAAACAAAAGCATTTACTTTAAAACTTTAAAAGCCAAACTAGCACACTATTTCAATCCATTAGAATACCTCGATGAATGCCAGCACTTTGATTTTTTTTTCAAAGCATCCAGTGGTTTTCCTAGTTTAACTGAAGTGAAATGATAGGATTAGCATAATCAAACATATGTAATTAGTATTAGTAGTGTCATTAAAATAGACCAGCATGTGTTTTAAACATGTATTAATATTGCAAAAGACTCTCTCTCTGCACCCCGCATAAGCAGGGTTCACAGATGAGAAGAACTACAATATGATGTTTACCATTTGCAAAATTTAAACCTGGCTGAAGATACTCAAGTTTCTTCTTTACAACAGGATTTTATAGCCACAACTTACATGTGGTTTAAGTAATGTTCACCATTTCACCACAGTAGATAAGGAGGGTAATACATCGTTATTGCTGACTTCTGCTACAAATCCTATAAAATCTGGTAACCCCAAGAACACAACTAAATGCTGTACTGAAAAACAAGTTACAGTATTTGAAGCTAAAAGAGTTATTAATCAGATCTGGTGGCAAGTAGCACATGCTATTTTGCAGCCCCTCCTGCCCCCCCAAATTCCAAAGAGAAGCTCTTGCTGCCTAAGTCAGCAGGGCTGGGGAGCACAGCACAGGAGGCACTCGGCTCTCAGCAGGCAAAGCTTTTGCCCATAGCAGAAACTGCTGGGCAATCATGACCATATAGTGCTGAAAGGAGCTCAGTTAAGCCATCTCAGCTCTAATACAGTTACTGTGACAGGAATCCTGTGTGGTAAGAAAGAAGAGGTTCCATAAGGAAGGAAAATAAGGCTCTCATTTAGCATTTTCACCCAGACTTCTTGATGTATAAGCTTCTTGACCAACTAGATTCTATTGTCTGGGAAAAGTACTGCCTGTTTCCATGTGGAGGTGGTAGGAAGGTGGATGGAAAATTGTAGCAGGCTGGGAATGGTGCAAAAGCAGCAGAAAAACTAAGGAAATAATGCTGCAACAGTCAGGGACTATAAAGCAGATAAAAAAGCAAGTTACAGTGAGCTGAAGCCAATATAATAAGCAAAATAAAATTCATAAAAGGAAATTCAAAGCATTGTGAACTTCCTTGGTACTTTGTGAACGTGCACCTTTGCGAAAAGGTGAATTGGCTCCTTGTCTGGAGCAGAAAAAATGTAGTGAGAAAGCACTACATTGAAACTGTAAATTCATATTCCCTGGCAAAATACTGTGGACCTATAAAGATGCTAAATGGGGCTGCTATGGGGTAGCAGTCTGCTTCATGGCTGTTGATAAAGCTATTTACCTCAAAGAGTTATTTAACTTCCAGAGAAAGTGCAGGTACACTGAAATTTAACACATTTGGACTGCAGTGTTCATCACCGTCATTTTGGCATGAACCATGGTGTATTTATTTCACTTAAGCAAGGGATGGGCAATTATTTGGGCCTGCAGGCCAGACAGATAGTTCTGGGCAACTGTTCCAGGTCACAGGTGAGGAGGGCTTTAAAACTAGGTTCACCGGGGAATGGAGACCAAAGCCCTGAGGTGGGTGACCTGGAGGAAGAGTAAGCAGGAGTGGGCAACAGGGGAGGTGTTCTAATTCCTGAGAAATCAGGGCAATCGACTAGTTACCTTCAGTGCATGTACACAAATGCACGGAGCCTGGGAAACAAGCAGGAAGAATTGGAAATCCTTGCATAGTCACGGAGCTATGACATGATTGGAATAACAGAGACTTGGTGGGAGCTCATATGACTGGAGCACTCTCATGGCTGGGCACAAACTGTTCAGGAAGGACAAGCAGGGGAGAAGGGGAGGAGGAGTAGCACTTTATGTAAAAGGGCCATACAATTGCTCAGAGCTCCAGTATGAAACTGGAGATAGACCTGTGGAGAGTCTCTGGTGCAGGTTAGGATCAGAGAGGAAAGCAACAAAGGTGATGTTGTGGCCGGGGTCTGCTATAGACCACCAGGGCCAGGAGGAAGTGGTGGATGAGGCTTTTTTTCTTCAAACAGCTAGCAGAAGTTTCCCAATCACAGGCCCTGGTTTTCATGGGGGACTTCAATCACTGACATCTGCTGGGAGAGCAATACAGCAGTGTGCAGGCAATTCAGGTAGTTTTTGGAGTATTGGGGACAACTTCCTGGTGCAAGTGCTGGAGCAGCCAACTAGAGGCCTTGTTTTTTTTGACCTGCTGCTCACAAATAGGGAAGAATTGGTGGGGAACGTACTAGTAGATGGCAACTTGGCAGCAGCAACCATGAGATGATTGAGTTCAGGGTCCTGAGGAAAGGAAGGATGGAGAGCAACAGAGTAAGGACCCTGGATTTCAGAAAAGCAGACTTAGAGTCCCTCATGGACCTCATGGGCAGGATCCCCTGGGAAGCCAGACTGAGGGGGAGAGGAGTCCAGGAGAGCTGCCTCTATTTTAAAGAAGCCTTACTGAGAGTGCAAGAACAAACCATACCGATGGGCAGGAAGACTAGCAAGTATGGCAGAAGACCAGCTTGGTCTAGTAGGGAACACTTCAGTAAACTATGTCACAAAAAGAAAGCTTATAAGTGGAAACTTGGACAAACAACTAGGGAGGAGTATAAGAGTATTGCTCAGGCATGCAGGGATCAAGTCAGGAAGGCCAAAGTGAAATTGGAGTTGCAGCTCGCAAGGGATGTGAGGGGTAACAAGAAGGGTTTCTACAAGTGTGTCAGTAACAAAAGGAAGATCAGGGAAAGTGTGGATCCCTTAATGAATGGAGCAGGCAACCTTGTGACAGGATACAGAAAAGGCTGAAGTACTCTATGCCTTTTTCACCTCAGTCTTTACAGATAAGGTCAGCTCCCAGACTACTGCACCTGGCATCACAGTTTGGGGAGGAGGTGAGCAGCCAACTGTGGTGGAAGAACAGGTTAGGGACTATTTAGAAAAGCTGCCCATATACAAGTGCATGGGACCGGATGGGGTGCACCCGAAGGTACTGATGGAGTTGACTGATCGCAGAGCAATTGCCCATCATCTTTGAAAACTTATAGTTATTAGGAGAGGTCCCAGATCATTGAAGAAGGGCAAACATAGTGCCCATTTTTAAGAAATTGAAAAAGGAGGACCCAGGGAACTACAGACCAGTCAGCCTCACTTTAGTCCCTGGGAAAATCATGGAGCTGATCCTCAGGGAATCCATTTCTAAGCACTTGGGAGGAGAGAAGGTAATTAGGAGCAGTCAGCATGGATTCACCAAGGGCGAGTCATGCCTGACCAATCTGCTTGCCTTCTACGAGGTGACTGGCTCTGTGGATGCGGGGAGATCAATGGATGTGGCGTACCTTGGTTTTAGCAAAGCTTTTGATATGGTCTCTCACCACATTCTTGCAGGCAAGCTAAGGAAGTATGGGCTGGATGAATGGACTGTAAAGTAGATAGAAAATTGGCTGGAGCATTGGGCTCAGAGGGCGCATCTACATGAGAGGCTTTAAGGTGCATTAACCTAAATTCAAGGTGCAATAAGGTGCACGCCTACAGATACACCCCCTTAATGTGCTTTAAAAATGGCAAGTTTAGGCTAGATGCACCTAAATTTAACGGCTACAAATACAGGTATCAAATTTAGGCATACATAGTTAAAGCACGTTAATGAACGCATAAATGCGTTAAAGCACATTAACGCTGTGTGTGTGGACTGACTTGGGAAGTCCACACAGAGATAATGTGCTTTAACGCCTGCGTATGTAGATGCCTGCCTAAACCTGCTTAATGCACATTAAGCTAATGCGCTTTAAATTTAGGAGCACTTAAATGCACATATAGACATGCCCAGAGAGTAGTAATCAATGGCTTGATGTCTAGGTGGCAGCTGGTATAAAGTGGAGCCCCCCAGGGTCGGTCCTGGGGCCAGTTTTGTTCAATATCTTCACCAACAACCTGGAAGATGGCATAGAGTGCATCCTCAGCAAGTTTGCAGATGACACCAAGTTGCGGGGAGTAGTAGATACGCTGGAGGGTAGGGCTAGGATTCAGAGTGACCTAGACAAATTGGAGGACTGGGCTGGAAGGAATCTCATGAGGTTCAACAAGGACAAGTGCAAAGTCCTGCACTTCGGACACAAGAGTCCCATGCACTGGTATAGGCTGTGGGCTGACTGGATACAAGAAAAGGACTTGGGGGTTAGGTTACAGTGGACAATAAGCTGAATATGAACCAACAGCGTGCCCTTGTTCCCAAGAAGGCTAACGTCACATTGGGCTGCACTGGTAGGAGTGTTGCCAGCAGGTCAAGGGAAGTGATTATTCTCCTTTATTCAGCACTGGTGAGGCCACATCTGGAGTTTTGCCCCCCCCCCCACTACAAAAAGAATGCAGACAAATTGGAGAGTCCAGTTGGGGGCAATAAAAATGGTTCAGGGGCTGGGGCACATGACTTGTGAGGAGAGGCTGAGGGAACTGGGCTTATTTAGTCTGCAGAAGAAAAGGCTAAGAATGGATTTAATAGAAGCCTTCAACTACCTGAAAGGGGGTTCAAAAGAGGATGGATGTAGACTGCTCTCAGTGGTGGCAGATGACAGAACAAGGAGCAATGGTCTCAAGTTGCAGCAAGGGAAGTTTAGGTTAGATATTAGGAAGAATTTTCTCATTAGAAGGGTAATAAAACACAACAACAGAGGGGTTGTAGAACCTTCATCCTTGGAGGTTTTTAAGACCTGTCTAGACAAAGTCCCCGCGATAGAACAGAGAGCATGTGCCGTGCAGCTCCTCCCCACCACCTGCATTAAGCCTTGGCCCCAGCCTGCCCTGCATCTGCTCCCCAGCCACAGTGGAGGAGCTGGGACCCATGCGCACAGCCTTGCCCCTGGCCTACCGCAGACTGCCTGCCCATGAAGAGTGGCAGTGGCTGCAGCTGGGCAGAAGCTGCTGCTGGACACGGGGAAAAGTGACCCTTCCCCCTTGCCACTGCTGGACCTTTCTTGCTGCAGCCACCTGAAGCCCGCACCCGGCCAGCCCTGCAGCTCAGCTCTGGGCAGCCACAGCAAGGGTCTGGAAGTGGCAAGGGGGAGATGGATGCTTTTCCCCCCACACACAACAGCAGCTTTTGCCCTGTCACCACTGCAGCCCATAATGGGTAGGCAGTTCAGAGCTGGGGTGCAGCAGGCCAGGGTTAGGGCTGTGCATGAGTCCCATCTGGTCCAGAACTGATCCACTCCAGTCAGGGCGTGTCTGGAGCAGGTGCAGGGTGGGCTGGGCCCAGATGCATGGGTCCCTGCCAGTACAACGGAGCTGGGGCCAGCAACGGTGGTCAGTGGTGGTGGCAGCTGGAAGAAGCCACCGCCTGGGCTGCCTAGAAATGCAGTCCAGCTGCGGAGCCACACCAGCCCCTCGCATGCTTGGGGGTGGCAGGATGGACCACAGGCTGTATGATGCCTGGGCCAGGTGGGACCGAGGGACCTGCCACGGGCTGGACAAAGTTCTTCTGTGGGCTGGATCCAACCCGTATTTTCCCCACCCCCAATTTAAGTGAACACATTGCAGAAAGCAATACTTTTATATTTTGCTCAATTGCCGAAGTCCAGATCTGGGGGCCCAGGCCTCTTGCCCCTTATGTGGACCAGAGAACTGATCCCTTGAGACAGGGGGGTTCTTCTAGGGAATCACCCTAATGTGGCACAAAACAGAGGAAGTTGGCTGTTCTTCAGAAACATTGCCTCATTGCCAGGAACAGAGACTCCGAACAGAAAATGTTCGGAGTTAGAAACTGTTAGGAGTTCATATCTTGAACCCCTTCAAATTTATATTATTGCTGAAAAAAATAAGGATTGTAAGTGCAATATAATTTAATGCAACACTTGCCAGGCTGCACTGCAGGTTGGAGATGCAAAGGTTATTAGACAATGCATGCTTTTAATAAATGTAATTTTAAAAAGATTAATTAAAATAATTAAGTGGACTAGGTTAATTATTCAAAGGGAGAAGCTTTACAATCCAGTTAATAAGCTGAAACTTAATAAGGACCAAGGTTATAAACAAGCACTTTAAAAAGGAGACACATGGCAAAACTTCTCAATTCATTTTCTATTTCTAGAATATATTGATAGATAAGGAAAATACCTACTATTGGAATATCCCCTTTTCTCAACACAATTATGCAAGTGAGCAGACTATGCTAATAAACAGAACAGAGGGGGAAACCACCCCCAACTCCCCACAGAGATAGTTAGTGCACGTCCCTATCACAATATGGCACTAGAACACAATTTGTTCCACACTTTTTATAAGCTCTTGCTGGTGAGTGAATAAAATATGGAAATTGCTGTTTAATCTCATGTTATGCTTCATTATGCCCTAGCACTTACTTTTTATGCACTTGCACACAGTAAAAAAAACTCCATAGGTAACACATCTCTTAAGCTTGCCACCGAATGAATGATCCAATGGGGTTGATGGGCCAGATTAATGGCAGGAAATGTGAAGTATACTTCAAAATAGTGAGATTTGCTTATTAACATAAACAACCCAAAACTATATATAGGCATTCACCAAAGTACAAAAATATTTTTTAATCTGAAACATAAAAAAACTGCCCTCTACGATTGGAATTTTTTTCTATGTGCCGCTCAATCTTTGCGTTATTCAATTAACTCTATGGTTCTCAATTTTTTTAGACTCAAGACATCCCCTTTTAGATTCAAGACTCAATGCCAACTCTTAACTTTCACTTAGTTTTTGACTACAGAGAAACAATAGAGCAACTCTTGTGTTGCAAAGAACTCAGACCACAGCAGGTCAGAATGCTTTCGACACTAGGGATTCATATTTTAAATCTCTGGGTATATCTTGTAAATTGTGTGCAGGTGTTTGTACAGTGCTAATATTGCACAGGACCCTGCAACACCCTTAAAAGGATCTTAAAGCACCCTAGGGTGCTAGAGTGTTCTGCTTGAGGAACACTAGACTAACTTGTTCATTTTTTTAGTGTTGCCTTCTGCAATAAATTGAAAAATGCTAAAAGCCAATATGAAAATAATCTGCCAAAATTAACTGGATGGAAAATGCTTTTGTCCTCAGGAAAAATGTGCAGATAATTGATAGAATACAAAAAGTAGAATCTACTGCATTGAAAAGAAACTTCTAGCCAGAATAGTTCAGGTTAGTTTTTATAGTTAAATATTAAATACAATCAAAAGACCCAACAAAACATAGGCAGCGATAAATTATACAGTTATTGTTTCAGATATTTTTCTTCATTTGTATAAAGCAGTATTTTTACCTTTTGGACTTTCCTGCTCTACTAAAATGAACCCTTAAAAGCTTCAGATGGGACAGAACATAAACTTATTCCTCAGGCATCAGGAAGGTGTTTCAAAGTTAGTACTGTTTTTGGAGTGGGCCTGCAAAAGGAGTGTCAAGTTCCTACCCTAAAGCTAAAAAGTGGCTTTCCTGGAACTCTGGCTATTACTCCTTCACTTTTTACTCTGGCTAAAACCTGGCATGATCCACTCTGCTCTCCCCACTACTCTGACTTCCAGGAGAATAAAACTGCTTTAGTTACCTCATCATGGATTTGTTCTCAGTGCAGGCTTGTTATCCTAATTCCTTTAGATTATATGGTATCAAAATAATGCTACTGTGAATGTTGTGTTAGGGATGCCAAGCAAATATCTGAGTCCTGATATTAAGAGAGCTGTAGCCTCTCCAACCTTGCTTTAGCTGGAAGAAGCCACCTTCATTTCATCTATCTCCCTGAGTGACAGAAATAAAACACTTTTTTTTTTTTTTTTAAATGAGGGTCACATGCATTCCCTCCCCACCTCCCCAGTGCAGTTTAGGAAGTGATGCCCTAATTTGGACAGTAAGTCATTCTGTGGCACTGACTTTGATCTGTGTCCTTTGCTGGAGAGAGTAAATGTCGCTCAAAGAAAGCATAACAGGAGCTGACCAGCACTGTAGATAGAATTACAAGCATTTCCATTATCTTACAAACAGCATGAATTGCCACACACCAGTTGCTCTTTCTAAGTTTTTAATAGAAGAAATCAAGTACAGGAAGGCCACACTTATGAGCCCTGGGAATTATCACCATCTCTTACACCAACACTGACCCTGTCATACCTCAAATGTGCTAGGATGCATTTTTCAAAGACAAGCAAGCTACCTCCAATAACTTCACTGCACCACAAAAGCAGTTTCAGGACTAAACTCAAGCTTTTGGTTTTATTCCCATTTTAATAATATATTTATCGACACTACCCAGAGAGTACAGCTCTTGGTCATAGTTAAAGGGGTATACAAGTAGCTACAGATGCAATCTACATCACTAGAACTGACTGCATGGCTGGACACTGGCCTCTTCCTTTAACTTTTAACTTCCTTCAGCTTTTATAACCAGCGTCCCTCAGTGGGTTAACTACTTTGTTTATCCCTTTTGATCTCTTCAACCCACCTTTGCTTCTCTTTGCAGCGTCTCCTCTTTTCCTCACACTTCTCCTATCCTTTGTATTTAAATGATTTTATTCCTTTTTATTTAGTACCCGTTTTCTGAAAGTCCATTCATGGCATCTGACAAAGTGGTCTACATAAGCTCATGCCCCTCTGAACAAGTTAGTTTCTAAGATGCTACTCTCCCCCACCTTTTGCCTGACAACAGACTAAAGTGACTACCTCTTTCCACTCTTCTTTTAAGCATATGTCTGTTTCTACTGGCCTGAAAACTTGATCTGAGAGGGCTACATACAACATCAAACTCCATTGGGTCAACCCCCACAATTTAATAATACTCCTTTCAAAACAATCTAAACTAAAAAGCTCCAGCCTCAAAGAGAAAACAAATTTTCTATATATATATATAGATCTTAGCAGTCAAAATCACTTATGCTGTATCCTTTTTATTATCGTTACTATCATCTTTCAATAAATGTCCATCTACAAATTCATTAACTTTTTTGAGACAAATCAGTGGCATCCTAATCTTCCAATTCCCATGAAAGACACACTTTTAAGATACAATTGCAGCTGCCCCACACTGCCAGTTACTGTATCATACACATGTCTTAAAATTCTGTAATCAGCAGCCACCAGGTGCCGTATCACATTCAGCACACCACAGTCAGTCAATACAGACATCCCCAAACACACCAAGGCTGGTTTTGTCAAATGTTTTATTGAGTGTAGACATCTGGAGTACTGTAAAACATGCATTATCTGTAGATTCAAAAAGGAGCAAGCCACATTGTCCTCACTGTCAAACGTGTCAGGCTTGGCATACATGATGGAGATTAATGAAGTATCATGAGAGTAATATGGTTCCTGAAAAGCTTCTACAATTTGGAGTAGGGTCTTAATCGTTAGAAATTCAAAGCTGTTCACATTTAGTGAACTTGTATGTTCACTGGAGGTGCCATATTTTAATTCAAAACAAACAAGTAATTTCAATTTGGGGGGGATTTTTCCCTAGATATATACTGTATGTTTTCTGTTTTCAGATATTCCTGTCTAAATAAAAATTCATATGCCTTTTGAAGCAGCACAGTTTATTTCTGAGCAATGAACAACATATGATATTCATTTCTTCTTGGGTTGTTGAGGTGTATTAAATTTAAAGAAGATAATATCTCCATCCTCAACTATGTAATTTCTGCCTTGTTGTCTGTATTTTCCAGCAGCCTGAAAATAGAAAAGACAGGAAAGAAATGAATTACTGCTTTAACCACAAGCATATAAAAGAAAACCCCAATTTAAAAGTATAATATATTTTGGTTAAAACAAATTTTTTTAAAAATGTTGACTTTGACAGTTGTAACACCTTGATTTGGTGGAACTGGATTTTACAAACAGTCATAATTTCCTCTCCACTGACATGAGATTTTATTACATGCTGTTAATGTTACATTTCTATGTTGTCTGTAAACACTAACTCATTAGACAGAAGTGGATAAAATACATCTTACAAATATTTTTCTTTTAGCTTTTAGGGGTTATATTCCCGCTTCTAAAATTTCTTCAGGTGCTCATCATCACTTTAAGACTAGTCATGGGGGGGGACAATCAACCCATGGTTTGAATCTTAGCAGTATGGCTACCAAATAGTATACAGACTCCTTCCAGGTACTCTGCTGATGTTCTTCCATCAAATAAAAAATAAAGTTAAAAACAAAAGATGGGCCCAGCACGCAAGAAAGTTGTAATTGTGCATGCCTTACTCTTCACGCAGGGCACTCTTCTATGCTTTTGCACAGGAAATGAAGAGCTGTTGTTAGGTATTTCTTTAGAGTAATTTAACTGTGATCAAATTTGCTGGTGATACAAAAATTGGAAGCGTATCAAGTACAGAGAAGGATAGAAATAACTGCAAGGGTAGGGGTGAAGAGGAAGGCTGAGAAGACAAGAGGAGGTTTGGTACTATCTTACACTCCACTTCCTTTATTCAGGAAGAAGAAATAAATAGAGCAGATGCAAAATAACCAGCAACTCTACTACTAAACATCAACATCCATTAAAGTTTGTTAATTTTCTCTTCTCTAATTCTGGTATATTTTTTAAAAATTAAGCCAAGTGTTCTACTGGCTACAGGGAAGGTATGGAGTCAAAACTGGGGGAAGGTGGTCTGCTTTCCCTTTTTTTTTTTTAAACCAAAGGACCTACAACATAGAAAACTTGTGAGCCACTGCTCCAGCTCAACAGCCTTTCCTGTTTTGAAATTTCCTCTTGCAAGGGAAAGTGCTTCCATGCAAGACCTCACTGTGCCATTATTCTCAATGACACTGTCACAGTGGTGGCACACTAAGCTCCCATTACACGAAAGCTGTTAACTAATGACCTTAGTTACAGCAGAATAGATCAGATTAATGCTACATAGTTACTTTAACACCTTTCTGTCAGAAAAACTTGCTCTGCAAAGCAACATGTTTCCTATATTGCTGCATAGGAATCTAGAAGCTCAGTGATCTTGTAGCTGTCATTCTTGAGTTCAATGGCACAACCAGTGATTCTAACCTACAGTAAACCTTAGATGTAACAGCCTGCACAATCAACAAACACTTACTGCCACAGTAATTGCCTTATTCCATCTGACACTTTATTAATACAGAAATAAAAAGCTTATACATGTTTTTGTATTTTTCTTTTGAAAATGGGTTTACACTATAAAGGGTTCGCTCTCAAGGCGTATTAGTAGGTCTTCCCTTTGAAGAGCCCAATAATACTGACAAGTCAAGAGTAATCAGATTATTTGGTAATATAAGCACTAATAAAAAAAAACTGTTGAAAAAAAAATCAGTAAGCTACACCACAGGTAAATGGAATTTCTACAGTTAATATATAAATTATTCACACATATTTACAAATAACTTGGTCTACACAAAATAAATGTTAATTTTTCTAACATACCACTGCACACTTGTATAGTCAGTCTCCTTTAATTAAATACATTTTGACATACTAATGTAAGTTTGTGTGTTTTGTTTTGGGTTTTTTTTCCACCAGTTTACAATTAATTAAAAGTGACAGTGTTCCTTTAAATTCTCTAGAGACCATTTAATCCATTTCCATTGCTATCAGAAACACTGGTTGAAAAAATCAATACCCATTTGTGAATCTTGAGTATGTATTAAACAAGACACGTCTAACCAGTTCATTTGCACTTGAAAGCAGCCATCTGTAGAAGCCAGCTTTGCCTAAGCAGATATGATTGCTAATAATGTGATATCCCTGTAGACTACAAAGCCCACACAGAGCTATTCAGTGTATAGTTCACAGCACTGGCATTAAATTAGTTATGCTGTACTGGTGTTAGACACACACAAAATCAAACTTAAAAATCGATCAACTTGATAACATACAAAGCAAGCAACTCTCATTACTACTGTTATTTCAGATTACTCCAAAATGTTTCGTTATCCAAATTCAGCTTAGAAAGGCAATGTAAGGTAATTAATATTGCTTATAGCCCAAGACAGTGGCTCCTATTTCTATTTAATAAGCTCCATGTAATATTATTTTTTTAAAACAAAGAATTTATTTCACTTCAGTTTTAAAAAGTTTGTTATTGGCAATGCAAATGTGCATACTCTACTGATGCATTATAAATCTGTACCAAAATCTTATTGTAAGTTTATATTTTTAGCAAAACCTCACATTTCTGGATGCTTACATTATAAAAAATTAAATAAAAACATTCATGATCATATTAGGTACTAATATAACATTGCTTTAGGCAGATTCTTAAGCTTTGTACATCATGAGGTACTTACTCTTGGTATAATTCAATTCTCAGCAACACAAACAAGGTTTCTGATGCTAGAACATTAGATTTATTTATGGCTGTGGCTTAGTTGTACCACTGTAATTCCACTTCCCTTTCTGGAAGATAGTTCACATGCCACAATGAACCAATTATAGTGGGATTTTTTTTCCACTTCCTGGGGTTATAACAGACCTATTAAAGCCCTGCTGCTCAGTATGATCTTCCTTAGCGATACTCCTAAGAATAAACTCAATCTGAAATGACAGTTTTGCATACCTTTCAAGCTATCAAATAGCAAACAATGAGGCAAAGCCTTTCAAATTCTTTAACATAATACAACAGGGACTATCAAATACTGAGGTGGGTTAAAATAACTAACCTTTTATATAATTTGTAATTTTAACATACACATTCTAATAAATGTCCGCAATGCTACATAAGCAATACAACACCCATCAAATCTGTATGAAAAAGGGAAATATCGCTCCCTTCTAATAAAAGCAAGAACTGAACAAATACAGTAGCAATAAAAAACAGGATAGCTCTTCTTAAGGCATTGATTTGCTATATCTAATTTCTTTCCATGTTTAATAACTGCAAATCAGATTTAATTTATCTGCTGTAATAAGGTCACAACTTTGGGCACCCAATCAGTCTCTGCCCTCTAGTGTTGAGAAAGCAGATAAAATGTCATATCTTAATAAAACTGTAACTACAAAGTACCAGAAGGGGAAAAAAAGTTTTCAGTACCTATTCAGTAAAAAATAGCCAAAAAACTTGGTCTGCTATATTTTCCCATGCTACATATAATTACTAGGGGCACTATAAAATCAGGATGCTGAAAGATAGATTTGATACTCAGACAGAGAATATTGCATCTATCAAGGTAAAACTAGCTACCTAAAATGTTAGATGTTATGATTTTAATGATTGTGACCAAAACCTGATTAGATTTCACTGCTTTAAAAATGCACTTCTATAATAATGTAGTTCCTTAAACATTTGGATTAGAAATTTGTATGGTAATGGCTTCACTGATAATAGAATATACATTTACTTTTTATTAAAAAACCCCCAGACAGCTACTGATTTTAAACTAATTAGAAAGTTAGGTATCTTTTCTGATTCTCTAGAGTCAAAATCATTTTAAATCTTACCAAAACATTAGCTTGATCCTTCCTATTAAAATATAATAGCTAAAACTATAAATGCATGCAAAAGTTTAGAGCAACTCTTGCTCTTAATGTTGACAATCAAATCAGTCCCTTAGCCGTCATATCTTGGTTACTAAAATTGTCACCTCTTTGTTAGGTAAGTTATTGTATTTTAATTCTTTCACAAATATAAAAAGACAATACATCTGTGCTCTATTATTAGAGGTGACTGTCAGACTCACTTACCACCAGGGACTTCTTTCCAATGAAAAACAGGCTTGAAATAGGAAAATGGTGTGCATGGAGGAGGGGAGAAGGAAAAGATGGGGAAGCTCACCTTGACAGCTGCTTCCGAACCTCCTTCTTTAAAATCTTCATATTTCATTACTTCAGCCATAATGAATCCCTTTTCAAAATCTGTGTGAATCTTTCCTGCTGCCTGAGGAGCCTTCGTCCCTTTCTGTCAAAGAAAGACCAGAAGAAAATTAATTGCATTTAAGAAGATTGATTACAGGAGAGCGATTTCTCCTTTCTAGCATGCTTTCAGGCTCTGCTGAAACTTTGTTTCATATCGGTGAAAATGTCAGGCACACAACTGGCTAATTCTCAATATTGGGACACATAGATAGATGCTTGTACTACAGATAAACCAACTGATATTTAAAAGCAGCTTTGTTTTTCCTAATGGTTATCAAAAGCAGTATTGATTTTAGAAGCTGTGATTGCGTTCTGTTGTGGGATTCATTTCGATCTCTAGTTCTCCATACAGAATCCAAGGAACATAACATTCTAAGTAATTTTTAAAGCTGTTTTACCAGAGACTTCAGCTGTGTTTAAATATACATTCTCTGCTTTTCAAACAGACTACAGAATCTCTAAAATTAATACATTTGGAACCATAAAAATACATTGCTATGTAGCTTAAACCAAATGATAATATGACTTTATTTCCAGAATTATTTTAACAAGTCTAAATATAAAACAAATGCATATATATTTTTTAAAAGCTGTCACCCACTACTACATCTAAAATTTAATAATTAAAATTATAACTGCACATATTCATGCAACCATCACAAGAGAATTTAAGTTCATGGAGAAGAAAAAGAATGCATTATAATTGCAGCATATCTTAAATTACAGGACATACATTCTGTGCACATACAACCATGGAAAGAAATCTGAGAAATAATGGTGACCTAAAGGCTGCTTAATAAAGCATGTTAAAGTGCTAAGGAGTCTGACACTGTAAAGCACAGTTTTTACAATAAAAGATGTATTGGGTTAATATGGCTACTCACTGATGCTTACCTGACTAAATATCTTAGCACATTAAATCACAGATACTTACAATCAGTCTCAAGATAAACCAGCTTTCAAATTTTCTAGTAAAGGGCAAGCAACACTCCTATTGAAAACACTGGACTTTTAGAAGGTGCTGTTTAAACTGGCAAATAACGAAGAGCAGCAAAACATGCATGCTTTGATAGTATTTTGTGGACTTAGGTACAAGACCCTGTCCAAGAATAATCACTTAAAAGGGTGAAGTAAGGGGGAAAAAGTAAATAATACTCATACATAAGAAAATTGTTTTTAAATCTTTGTTCAGATACTTCAGCAGCCATAGTAACATTAAATACAAATAATGGAATTACAGCAGTTTTTGAAAGCAAAAATTATTTTAAAATGTAAATCAAAGCACAGCACTACAACAGACATACAACACACACCACTTCCAAAACTTGATATTTTTGCAATCTGTAATACGGAGTTTGCAAGTATGGGCATTTCACAATATTTTTCAATACTCATCTCTATAATATTCTCTTCTTTTGAATATAGTATTTACATTCAAAAGCAAACCACTACAGCACAGCTTATTGTCTTCTGGGAATAAATTAGTCAGTCTCTATGGCTGTAATCAGCCTGTATCAATATTTAAAATATATATAATATAATTTTAGGCACTAGGAACCACAGAGAACATATAAAACTATCAAGATTAACTACTTCCACATATTCAAATCAGTAAAAGATTTGAATTATTACACACTGATTTTAGGTTTTTTGAGCTCAACTGTGTATCCATGAGGAGTATAATGATGTTATATTGCTTTTATTGCTGAAAATGTAATCCGAGCAAAGCAAAGGAGGAAAGAACCACCCGCAACCCAAACAAACTTAGCGAATACAAAATGAAAAGCAACATCAATTTCACTGCAGACAAACCCAGTCACACAGATTAAGCAAGCACAATACTGGTACGTCTTATCTCTGACCACAGGAGGAGGGTAGACAGATTCTACAGGATGAAGAAATTCAGACTATGTAATAGGCAGAATCAATTGTTACCTGCCTCAATCAATGCAGCTCCACTTTCACTGTTCAGCAGCTCACAAATAATTAAAGTTATCCTGGACAAAAACCTCATCTGTAATGACTAGCTAACCGCCACCATGACAAACTTCAAAGTCAGTGATATCAATCTGAATTCAATAGTGTGGAACTGGATATAGCTGATGAATAAGTATGAATCTTACCCTGATGGTCCATGCACGCACTTCATCTGGGCCTGCAGTGAAAAAGTATTCTAGTTGGAGTGCTGCATACCCAGCCTTAATGATCTTTGGTAAAGCACTGAAATAAAATGAAACCAATTCATTCAATATATACACAAGAAACAGCTAAATGCCTCCAGTAATCAATTTGCAGGAAAAGCATCACACATTTGGAAGACATGGGCTCTTCTCCCTATTCTACACTTTCAAACATGTTGACAAACAGGGCAGTTAAAGAAGAAAAAGCTTTTAGAAGAATTACTTTTTGCTATACTATCTTAAAGACAGCATTTTGATTTGTTTATTCAGAAAAAACACAAAAAGAAAGGGTAAATTTAAATCATCCTTTCACACCGTACGTCTGGTCTCATGCAATTTTCAGAACCTTAGGTCATAAAAGCTGAATTGTTTGACTGAAATTCAATATTGGAACAATTTATTACAGATATTCAGAAAAATGATGGCAAATTTTTCTCCACCATCCCCATTCCCCAGAATGAAGAAAGAGTTTTGGTGATCATTCTCTCTCAAAAATATACATAACTAATACCTATGTTATAATTAAAACACTGTACAGAGATGACAGATGACAGTTAAAAACTTAATTTAAAATAAATCTTTTCACTCTGTCTCATGGTAAAGAAAAGAGAAGATTCTCTCTTTATAATGGTAATTACTCTGTCATTTATTATTCTATCAGCGCAAGCAATTAAATTACTGCAAGGAAATAGTTTATAATAA